>NC_079448.1:23105533-23108872 GCF_903798145.1 Danio aesculapii | reverse complement strand
GCATTGCATTGCATTTTTTCCCTACTAAAAATGTCAAAGCCGAGAAGTTTCCAACATTCTTCAAAATATCTGCTTCAGAAAAAGAATCTCATAAAGTTTTGGAAGTCCTTTTTTAATTTTGTGTGTATTGTGTATATGTAGGTATACTATAGATAACATTTATATTTATATATAACATTTATATAACATATATAATAACATTTTATTACATGGTATATAAATATAAGACTTTTGTCAGGTATTGTATATTTTTTTCGATTAAAATGATTTACCTTTAATTAAAAAATGTATGTTGAAATGTAATTATTCCATAAACTCAGTATGTGATTATTGTTATTGTGCTTTTATAACAGGTGGTCTGTCAAAAGCGGATCGGGAACTGATTGTTGTTGCGACCAGCGCGCAAAATAACTGCTTGTATTGTGTGGTATCCCACAGTGCATTGCACCGCATCTATTCCAAAAAACCCACGCTGGCTGATCAGGTACTTACATTTGCATCAAAATAATGTAAAACACCCCCTCAGTCTCCATATTCCAGTAACCTTATAAATAAGAGAAAGCTGACTGGTGAAAGTGAGAATCAAGTAGGTTTTTAATTGCTTTTATTGGCACCGTCTGGACCAACAGGTTGCAGTAAATTACAGGGTTGCCGATTTGAGCGGCCGTGAGAAGGCCATGCTGGACTTTGCTCTGACGGTTTGCAGGAGTGAAACGGTAACAGAGGAACATTTCAGCACACTTGAGGCTCATGGTTTTGATCGAGAAGATATTTGGGACATTGCTGCCATTGCTGCTTTCTTTGCCTTGTCGAACCGCATGGCCCATCTGACTGACATGAGACCTAACGCAGAGTTTTATAACATGGGCAGAGTCCCCAGAGACAAATCCAAAGCCTCTGATGAATAGACTCATATCAGACTTATAATATTTTACACTGATCATTAATAATCATCTTATCGTTAAACTGCTGTTACAAATCTCAGTCTAAGAGCCCTCTCTCTTTCACTAATGTATGCATATTTAATTTTTGAATTTCAATACATATCTGGCTCCGTGTTCGACCTTATGAAGAACTTCTGGTTGAACATTTTTAGGTTAACTTAAATTTGTTAGGTGCATTTATATGAATATATATAACATACTGTACAGTTTTGTGAACACCATTTGAGATGAATGAGCATGAATAGTTCCACTGACCTTTGGACGGGAATTAAAATGTCTGGACAGGAATTAAAATGTCTAAAATATTCTTGTAATATAACGTATGAAGACTATAATTAATAAATTAGTTTGATATATTTGGACTGTTCTTTTTAAGCTGTCTTTAGTAATAAATTCATGTGTAAATTGATATTTCAAAGAATTTCTTCATATTGTATTTTATATTTAAAAGAAGTAAATGCAAATAGTAATAGCAGGGTTGTTGTTTTATTTACATTCACCCGTTTATGAAAATGTGCAGATCAGATTCTAAATAATTTAGTTGGAAAATATTTAATCATAATAATTGAGAATATGAACTATTAATGTAAAAATGTTTTCTCTGGACATCACACTTTTTCAACAGTTTTTTTTTTCTACTCTTAATGCTGTATTAGGTTATTTAGTTTATGATTATTTTTAATTATTGGTTTGTTTTTGGGGTGTTTGTTTTCATGTGTTGCAGGATCCAAACCTGAATATAAAATTGGAATCCCGTTACAATGTTTTTGGAATAATGTAAACTCTCTAGTCTGTTCATGCTGGCCTCAATCAATCAAGTGGAAACTATTTGGCATTGTGGCACCTACTTAGTGAACTTTTAAGAAAAAACATTCTAGTTTAGCAAAAGTTGCATTTCACTCTATACTCTTAAATGCTTAAATCAAATGAAAAATAAATAAATAGACTCTCATGCATGTGCCTAAGATTCTACACTGTTGTGCTACTGTTTAAAAGGATTGTTCACCTAAAAATGTACATTGAATTTATTTATTTATTTTTGATAATCAGTACCTATTGACCTGCATGGTAACACTGTAAAAATATTAGCAAATTAGCAGTTTTCCATACACTGAAAAAAATATTCAAAGATGATTCCTTGGATTTCCTACATTTTTTTTACATTAAGTGGTTGTAAACTATTCATTTGGGCTGAATTTAAACAAACAAATTAAGTGAAAAATTATTAAGTTTAATGTGTTTTTTTTTTTTTATTCAACACATAAATTGTTTCCAACAGTTTTTTAACCTAGAAAAGTTGTAAAAAGTTAACTAACATTTTTTATAGTTAAAACTGATAAGAATCTTGTTTGGTGTTGTATATTACAGTACAAAAAATTTTGTCATGAACTGCCAGTACATTTTCTGTTATTCTACAGATTTATTCCTTTAAATATTATTTATTATACATTATTATTTCAAACTACTAAAATGTCTATGAAAGTCACTGTTAAACTGTAAAGTTGAATTTTCAACATCAAAAGTCGACAGAGCAAAGATCAACCTCCTATAATATAATTCACAACCATAAATAAAAGGATAACCCTTGTGAACCCTTGCAAAATATAGAATATGTTCATTAACAGATATTTTTACACTGTAATGAAGAAATGCTATGGAAGTCAATGGCAACTGATTTCCAATATTATTCAAAATATTGTATTTTGTATTGAACAGAAACAAAGTAAATGAAGACAGAATTTTCATCTTTGGGTGAACTATCTCTTTTACATGTAAGATCATTTAGTACTCTGCGTTAGAAATACACTGTGTTAATGTGTTGACTCCAGCATTGAGGCAAAATGTAATTAGTGATAACAACAACTAACAGTTACGTAATGTATTATTTTATAACATATATTTTAGTATTTTGTTAGCAATCTAACATTTAACAACATGTATTTAAAACACATTCACAGATTTTATTTTTTCCAAAATAATTTATTACTGTAACATTAAAATTATTTATAAGTTATTTACAAGTTTTTAAGTATTGTTTCTTGTTTTCCATTCACCATCATCCTGTGCCAGCAAGTGTGTAAAAGTCAAACATCTTCATTTGGATCTGGGGTCCGGTTCATCTGGTCATCTGGTAAATTTTGAAACAGCAATAGAATACACTGTATTAGTGCTTTGCAGTACAGCAATTATTGTGATTTATTTATAGAGGTTTAAAGTGTATGAATCATTATCAATTCAGATTTATTTTCTGATTACTCAAAAATAAGAATCGAGATGCATATGTGTTATCAAATTCACTCTTATGTTTGAGATATATTTTTTAAGCAACATCTAAAATATATACAAGATACATGTTTAAACATAATTGACATGCACATGCCTGATCATATTCACA
>NC_079448.1:22873033-23100533 GCF_903798145.1 Danio aesculapii | reverse complement strand
CAGTGGCGAGATTTGATCTGCTGGATTTACAACATGTTAATTTATCAACTTCTCCCAAAATACATGAAAATGGCTGTTTAATGGGTAGAAGAATAGAGTAAATGTTTTAGCAACCTAACCACTGTGAATAAGCACATCCGATTATGTTTAAAAATAATTAATATCGCCGTCTCAACATAGATATCAGCATGTATTTTACAAACCACCAATTTATTGTTTCGCTAGTTCTAATGTGTATTTAAATGTACCGGAAATAAATTATATTTGTTTCAAAGCACACTGTGAAACTCAATAAGTTAAGGTAACTCAAACTATTTGAGGAAACCGATTGCAACCAACCATTTAAGGTCAAAAACTGATCCTAATGAGTACTGTGAACTTAATCCATTTGAGAAAATGAAGCAATTTGAGCACAGTAAAACCCGATAAATGGAAAGAACTCAAACCAACTGAGTACTGTTAAACCTAATATGTTAAGGCAACTCAAATCGTTTGAGGAAACCGATTGCTACAAACCATTTGAGTTAAAAAAAAATAATCTATATGAGTACTGTGAACTTACTCCATTTAAGTTGAAGTGATGAGGTATTTAATTAACTCATTGCCTTCAACACTGAGTTCAAAACCTTTTTCAAATGAGTAGAATTAACTGTTCATAAATGAATCACAAGAGTTTGTATGAATTTGCCTTTTTTTCTAGAAATATGTAAAATAGTTATGCTTCCTTGTGAAATCAGGCTGGATTTTACACATCAAAGGGTTAAAAGATAATATTACATATGCATTAAATGCTTAAACCTATTAAATAGATACTGCTTAATATTTAGATACTTATTCCAATTGTAAGTAATAACTATTCTTTTTCTTACTAGTAACAAATTTAACCAAAGTATTCACATCTACACTGTAAAGCCCAACAGTCAACTTTATCAAATAAAATGAGTGTAGTTAACTCAAAATTGACTGAAAGTTAATTCTACTCATTTGAAAAGAGTTTTGAACTCAATGTTGAAGGTAATGAGTTAATTAAATAGGCAAGGCAAGTTTATTTTTATACACACTGGCAATTCAAAGTGCTTTACATAAACAGGAATAAAAGAGATAAATATAAAAGAAAAAAATAAAGACAAATAGTATAAAAACAGATAAAAATGGGTTAAAAACAGGTTTTAAAAGAATGGAAAAGAAACGAAAAACATAATAGTGCGATCTGTCAGGCGTAGCACAGTGCTCATTCAGTAAAAGCACAGCTAAAGGGAGGTGTTTTAAGTAAATTAAATACTTCATATCAAGTTCAGAGTATATATTTTAGTTTTTTAACTCAAATGGTTTGTAGCAATCGGTTTCCTCAAACAGTTTGAGTTGCCTTAACCTATTGGATTTAACAGTACTCAGTTGATTTTAGTTCTCTTCACTTATTGGATTTTACTGTGCTCAAATTGCTTCGTTTACTCAAATGGATTAAGTTCACAGTACTCATTAGGATCAGTTTTTGAACTTAAATGGTTTGTTGCAACCAGATTCCTCAAACGGTTTGAGCTACTTATTGAGTTTTACAGAGTATGTATCTATATAGATTTGTACTATTCCGCTTTGACTAGTTTGTGTTTCAATTGTAAGTAAAATTAATTCTTTAGATAAAAGTACATAAAAAGGCACTGGTACCTAAATAATAAGTATATAATTAATAAGTACTAGTACTCAATGGAAAAGATACTAGTATCTAAAAAACAGATACTAGAACTATTTATAAATTAAATGTTAAAACAGCTTGCCGCAGATGTATCAGCATCAACATTTACAGTAAAAGCACTAAGACAAACCAGAATCTGCAGTACACCATACAGTATTCATCTTTTCATAGACGGTTTTAAAGTTTTAAAGCAAGCACTTACCCCAACAAAAAAGTGAAACCGGAAGGAGATAACAGCTGTTGCAGCATTTAAATAGCTGAGGATCTGCGAGCATCTGACCTATAACACAGAAGAGAAAATAAATGTAAAGGTGTAATTTTCAAGGCATTCATTTCAATTTAAAGCAATTAAAGTTGGCACTAACCATACATGGTTTATGTGAGTTTGCAGCTGAGACTGTTAGAGCTCCAGTTAAAAAGAACTGTGGAAAAGAAACAAAACTGCATTCATTGTCCAATGTTCTGTAATGATGTTGAAATGAATTACTTACACTGACTGGTGACCAGAGGAGGGAATAATGAACATTCCAGATCGTCAAACCGAGTCCCAGTAAGGATATAAATATTTCCAAAATCTGTGAACAAAAACATCAGATACAGTGCCTGCCCAGCAAACAATTTTGTTTTTAATAGATGTCTAATTGACATCTAACGTAGACAGCTTGGCTAAAACAAGGCTAAACATGGGCTGTCAGTGAAAATCTAATAGACATCTAAGAATAGCCCAAAACTAGACTAGTCATCAAATAGACAGTTTAGACAGACTTAATATGTGTAGTCATTCATTTCTGTTTATTTGATGATTAGTCTAGTTTTGGCCTATTCTTAAACGTCTATTAGATTTTCACTGACAGCCCAAATTTAGCCTTGTTTCAGCCAAGACGACTATGTTTAGACGTCTATTAGACATCTTTTAAAAACAAAAAATGCTTGCTGGGTGTCTTCATACACACAAATTGTTGATTAGTATGTTTTTACCCCCAAAGCTGCTGGCTTAATTTTCAGGAACTTGGCGACTTCATACTGGTGCTGCTGGTAAACTGGCACGGCTATCATCACATCAGCGGGTTTTGGCATCTTAAAATAAATAGAGAGTGTCTTGTCTTTACACGTCTTCTCTTTCTTGTTAGCCAAAGCTTAGTGCTGCGAAAGCTTGTTTCACTGATCATGCTTTCATACTTAAAGCTGGGAATCAAGATTTACCTGAAGAGTTGCTTGACGAGAGTTACTATGGAGCTGAAGAATGTTGAGGCGTGCAACACAATCCTGCCAATCACAATAATGGTCTATATTTAACCAGTGTCACGTGACCAAAGAGTGCTGCTAACTATGTTTATGTATTTATACAACAGCACAATGAACAAAGTAAACAAATGATCTGTAACTTGTAATGTGTTTACGGTTTATTTAAGATTTTACATAATTCCAGTATTCCATTAATATCCACCATTTCGTTCAGGCTCTTTGAGCTTTTAAATAAATAGTTCACAAATAAGTTCACCAATTTGGGTGCCTGCATGGCGCATCAGGCTTGTTTTGTATCAATATATCTCAGTTACTGCAGCTACATGAATTAAGCAATATTTAGCATTTTTTAATTATGGAAAGTTCAGATTGATCAGGGGTGCGTTTCCGAAAACCATCGTTAGCCAACTAAGGTCACTAGTTCTGTCATTTCAAACAGTTTGTTGATTTGCCGTTTTCTCAAATCCATCGTTCCAACGAACATTCGCAAACTGCATTACAAACTTCTACGCTTGCAACTACACCTCTGGAGCTGTAGCTAGAAACATAGTTCCTGGCTGTGTTCTGTTCCCAGTTACCCCCATATGCGCTATTCAATTAGAACATTCTAACATTTAAACTTGGAATGATTTTTTTTAAAGTTCAGTTTTAGCGATCTTCATATTGACAATTGTGCTCATTTCGCAGTGCACTGTGAAAACATCAATGCATTTTGAACACAGTCGTTGCTCATGATGAAAGCTATAGGTGACCTATTATTTAAAAGCAGAATTTAAGTTACGTCTCTAAAGCTTGTGAAAAAATAAACATAGCATACGTTAATGCTTTAAAAATATAGAAGGTTATTTGTTAAGTATCTGTACTGTATGTGACATGGGGCTGTTGGTTAGAACATTTCTGCAGTGGTTTGCATGGGTCAAATTGGAAAAATAGACTTTTCAAAAAAAAATAAAAAATCAACAATTAATATTATTATTAAAGTATGATTTTTTTTTCATTTCTAATAATAATACATTTAATTTCTTAATAAATAGCCTCATTATTTATTTATATGATTTATATATGATATTAAAATATGTGTCAGCTTTTGTAAGTGGTTTTATGTTTATTTAGAACAGACTATGGCATATTCTCAACAATATTTGTAAAGGAAACATGGGCCCTATATGCGCCATTTACATATATTTCAATTAAAATGGAAAACAAGTGCAGCTTTTTACCTAAACTAATATTGGATTGCTTTTTTTAAATGCGTGTAAAACAATATAATTTGCACAAAGAAATTATGGGGTTTTTCTCTACAGTAGTTGTTACCAACGTGTTTAAAGCATCATTATTGGCATTATAACTAACGTGGTTCAAACGATGGATCTGCGACAGAGAAATTACGGGTTTTAGGAAACACTCGTCACTACATCGTTCTTTTCCCAAGCAATGCATCATACTATAATAGTTCAGCCGCGAGTTATGTCATTGTTTGGGAAACGCACCCCAGATCCTAAATGCATTTCACCTAGTCTATCTTTTTTCTATATTAAGTTTAATTTTCAATAAGGCCTGTTCAAACCAAAAGCACTAACAATAAGGATACACGCTGTAAAAAAAATCTAAAATTGTAATAGCTCACACTACTAACAGTACAAGTAACAAATAAAAACAGTATCACTGAAATCACTTTCAGAACTTCAGAATGTAAACAAAATCAGTTCATGGGCTTGGGTTTGTCCAAAGTCATTCAAATTTGAGTTTAAACAACCCCTCATATGTTTAGTATCTCATTCCTTTGCTAACACTCTCCACCAACCCAACACATTTTTAAAAACCTTTTTGGAGAAAGTATAGCTTAAATAATATTCCAGAGCCCTTTGAGTCATGTGTAAATGAAGATTCAGAGCAAATGAATCATATAAGAAGAGGTTTGCTTTACCTGACTTAGGTGTTGCTTTTGTCTTGAACGTATCTGTTATCATTTTTACTTTCATTCAGTTGGTCTAAATTTTGCATAAAAAAGACTCCTCCCCCAGCCAGGATAAGTGACGCTAATGCACAAAGAATGTGTGAAACTCCAGAAATGTAGTGTAGCGAAAAACATTCTTTCAGTTTTTTTATCACTTTGTAGCTTTTGCAGAGAGTTATTTTAATAATTTCAGTGTTTCCATCTTGTGAACTGTATGTAAACATCTTTTACGTAAAATATCTCAAAGCTTTTCTTAAAATCAGATCTACAATGATAAATCATTTTAATCATGAGAATATGAAATCTTCAATATAAAAAGGCTGTAAAAAAGTTGTTAAAGTCTATTTTTTTGTGCTCAATGTCCTCTAAATGATCAACATGATCAATTTTTTACTGAGAAACTTGTTTTTTATGCCTTCAGACATCTACTGTAAGTGGTAGTTTATATCATTATTTTTCATTTTAGCAAGTAAAAGCCTTTTAGAATAACTGTTAAAATATTTTACAAAATCTGCATTGTAGTCCTGTTTTTCTGCAGTGATATTTGCAGATGTATATAAAGTGAATGTAACAATTAGTTTCATATTTTTAAAAATGTTTTGTGATTAATACCCTCACAATTAAAGTTACAGGGCTAATCCCTATATAAATATATTTAATCACTGTATTTTATGTTCATACTGTATACAGTATGTACACGGAACACGCAGAGCTGTTTTTTTTTTGTAGCTTGATGTTTCAGATGATAAAAAAGCACATATGCAACACAATTTTTTTTTCTAAATGTTTAGTTGACAACCCAACATCCATTAAAAAATCTATTATTTCATCTAATGCTTTACAGAGTTGTTATTATTATTGTTGTTATTGTTGTTGTTTTTGACCTAATGGCTTGTGAATTGGTAAATATTACCAGTCATTTAAAACAGTATTTCATTAAAGTCATACAGGAAAAAGTGAAGGAAACATGACTGTTTGCAGTTTATTAAATTATTTGTTTTTTATTTAATCTAATCATATTTTTTTTTATTATTGGTAAAAATTAAGAAATATTATTACTAAGCAATTTGGCTGTAAATTGTTTATTATTATTAATATTATTAACAATAATAATGTTAATAATAACAATAATATTATTATTATTTCTAATCATAAGAATAAAAATAATGGTGGCGCGGAGGCGCAGTGGGTAGCACTGTCTCCTCACAGCAAGAAGGTTGCTGGTTCAAGCCTCGGCTGGGTCAGCTGGTGTTTCTGTGTGGAGTTTGCATGTTCTCCCTGTGTTTGCCTGGATTTCCTCCAGGTGCTCCGGTTTCCCCCACAGTCCAAAGACATGTGGTACAGGTGCAATGGGTAAGCTAAAATTGTCAGTAGTGTATGTGTGTGAATGAGAGTGTGTGGGTGTTTCCCAGTGTTGGGTTGCAGCTGGAAGGGCATCCGCTGCATAAAACATGTGCTGGATAAGTTGGCAGTTCATTCAGGTGTGGCGACCCCTGATTAATAAAGGGACTAAGCTGAAAAGAAAATGAACGAATTAATGAAGTTGGTGGTTCATTCCACTGTGGTGAGCCCAGATTAATAAAGGGACTAAGCCAAAAAGAAAATGAATGAATGAATGTATTACTAAACTATTGAACTGTAAAGTATTTATTATTATTGTTGTTGTTATTATTATTGTTATTAATATTATTATTATTATATCATTATTATTTTTATTATCATTATTATTTCCATTGTTGTTGTTGTAATTATTATTATTATTATTTTTATTATTATCATTATTATTATTGTTGTTGTTGTAATTATTATTATTATTATTGTTGTTGTTGTTGTAATTATTATTGTTATTGTTACTATTATTATTATTATTATTATTATTATTATTATTATTATTATTATATAACGATAATAATAATAAAGTAAAATTACTAAATTAAATTATTAATAACTACAAAGTGTAGTATTGTATTGTTCCTTTGCTTTTAATTATTAAACAATAAACTTCTATTAAAAAAAAAAAAAATATATATATATATATATATATATATATATATATATATATATATATATATATATATATATATATATACTTTTTTTACTTCAATATAAAATAATAGTGTGATATTTTATTACAAAGAAATAAAAGTCTTTGTTTCTCTCATTTTAAGTAAGGTAAAATAGGTTAAAAAAAAAACTATAATAAAAACATGTTTTTGCAAACATTTATTTCATCACATATACTTTTGTCCACAGAATATCCTCCAGTTTTCTCACATCTTTATGTAATCACACCAGAGCTTCATGTTTCCTCTCAGACTCGTGCTTTGCTCTCACAGACAGATGCGGTTACCAGGCAACCGCTCCTGTCGCTGTATCAGTGTGATGCTGTAGTGGGGGGTTGCTACTCAGCGTGATGTTGAGCTGTTCTCTCATTGGCCGCCACTCACTGACCAGTCCCCCGATTGGCCGAGTTCCCATCACTCAACCTCTCTCTCTCTCTGTGATGTGCTTCGTAGGAGGAGTCTATGCAGCAAAATAGACATAATCTTCACCCCTCCCTCATTCTTTTGCACAAACATCAGTATGCCTACGCACAAGTCCAGCTGTCATGTGTTTACCTCTGTTTTCAGGAAAAGCCAACAGGAATGAATTGACTTCAAGGGTCGTCTGGGGGAAGATGCGTTCTGACTGAACCTGCTTGTGGTTTTCATTGCATTTTGGCTGATATTCATGTGGAATTACCCCTCATGAAGCTTTGCAGCAGACCCTGATGCTGATGGAGGAAAAATGGATGGCGTGTTGTTCATTCATCACACACACCTTCACAGATATCTTTTGTACACAACGCCTCAGAAATGGAACTGAATGTGTATTGTACTATATGTACTGAATAATATCAGAATCTGAAAAGGATTACGAGCACAGCGATGTGACTAAAGGTAAGAGTGTTTTCCTGTACATTTGCATTCTTGTTTTGTTATTTGAATGAGCAAAACTAAGTCTATAATCCTCCTGCTTTTAGGCCAGATGGAGATGTTTAGATATGTGTGTGTGTGTGTATGGCAGATCAGGGATTTCCCTCATCATAATCTGATGTTTATATTGATGTGGAACAGGATTAGATCAACTAATCTCACATTTAGGCTCATCTTAACACATTAAAAGCCTTCTGTGTATGTGTGTGTGTATATATTTGAATATATTAGTCTTTAGGAATCGCTCCAGCAGAGGAGAGAGTTTTTCTGGCAGGCATGAAAACACTGGTAGCATGTTTTTGGCTGTCCACTCACATTTTAATGCTCATCATGAAGCTCCGCCTCTTTGCAGGATTGGTAGAGCTGCAGCCCCGCCCTTGGTTCCGTCCCAGAATGCTGAGCCCGGTCCTCTGTTCAGACCTTGCAGCCTTGGAGCCAGAGTACACAGATGGTAACACACACACACACACACACCGTCCCATACACATGTGCACAGACACATTATTGCATATATACCATCGCGCGCACATTTCTGCAAACACAATTTAACATTGACACACACCCACACACTATTTCACACACACCATCACATACACACCATTGCACACATATCAACACATACTCACATTTACACACACACCATTGCATCATCATATACACACACAATCCATCAAGTACATCATCACATACAAATATGCACACACACACTATTGCATACACACCATCATGCATACTATCACATACACATACCACTGCATATGCACTATCACACACACACACACACATAGACCACTGCATACACACCATCACATACAGTAAACACATGGTATCAAGCACACACCACATCCACACATGCATACACACTATTTCATACACACCATCATGTACACTATCACATGCACACACACCATCACATACACACACATTGCATACACACCATCATGCATACTTTCACATACACACACACACACCCCTTCATATACACTATCACACAGACACACACACATAGACCACTGCATACACACCATCACATGCACACGTAATATTAAGCACACACCACATTCACATGTGCACACACACTTTTTTATACACACCATCACACACACACATCATAGCATACACACCATTGCACACATACCATCACATGACACACACCATGCATAGACAACATCACATACACACACACCATCATGAACACTATCACATATACACACACACACACCACTTCATATACACTATCACACAGACACACTCATAAATACCATCACATAAACACAGTTGCACACATACCATCACATACTCACATTCACACACACCACTCCATAGACAACATCACATACACACACATGCACACCATCACATACAAATGTGCACACACACTCCATTGCATACACACCATCATGCACACTATCACGTATACACACACACACACACACCACTTCATATACACTATCACACAGACACAGACACATAGACCACTGCATACACACCATCACACACCATCACACCATTGCATATTTACCATGATGCACAATATCACATACACACACACCACTGCATACACACTATCACACAGACACACACACACACATAGACCACTACATAACACATCATCACATATGCACACCATCACATTCACACATGCACACACACCATAATGCACATCCCCACACACACCACGACATGCAAACCACATCACACACACATCATCATGTACATCATCACATACTTATGTGCACACACCATTGTGAACACCATCACACACCCACACACATACACCATCACATCAATCAACAAACAGACATAGGCAAACCATCACACACACACACACACACACACACACACTCCACTGCATACACACCATCATGCACACCATCTTGCATACAAAACACACTTCATTGTATACACACATCACACTATCACACATACACACACTACTGCATACACACCATCATGCGCACTATCTTGCATACAAATACCCACTTCATTGCAAACACACATCATACCATCCATCAGACAGACACACACATAACCTCACACATACTCACTACTGCATACACTCCATCATGCACATCTTACATACAAATACCCACTTCATTGCAAACACACATCATACCATCCATCAGACAGACACACACATAACCTCACACATACTCACTACTGCATACACTCCATCATGCACATCTTACATACAAACACACAATTCACTGCATACACAGATAACACACACACACACACCATCCATCAAGCAGACACATATGTGCACACACACCATCACACACACACCATCACATCAATCATCAAACAGACATAGGCAAACCGTCGCACACACACTCCACTGCATACACACCATCATGCACACCATCTTGCATACAAACACACATGCACGTGCCATCAAACCAACTCTCATTACACCAAAGTCCAACAGCCAAAACTTAAACACACTTGATATAATTTGTGTTTCTCGTTTCATTCATTCATTCATTCATTTTTTTTTCGCCTTAGTCCCTTTATTACTCAGGGGTCGCCACAGCGGAATGAACCGCCAACTTATCCAGCATTTGTTTTACACAGCGGATGTCCTTTCAGCTGCAACCCATCACTGGGAAACACCCATTCACTCTTGCATTTACACACATACACTACGGCCAATTTCGCTGACTCAATTCACCCATAGCGCATGTCTTTGGACTGTGAGGGAAACCGGAGCACGCGATGCAGGGAGAACATGCAAACTCCACAAAGAAACGTCAACTGACCCAACCGAGGCTCGAACCAGCGACCTTCTTGCTGTGAGGCGACAGCACTGCCTACTGTGCTACTGCATCTATATATATTGAAAAATAAATAAATAAATAAATTATATATATAATTTTTTTTTTTTTTTTCAAATCTGTCTTTTTTTCTAAATCATAGAGATTTTATTTTGGTAGAAAGCTGCTGAGAAACCTATATTTCGAATTGTTCTACAGCCATATCACCCTGCAGGCCAAGACCAGTTACTTACTGAAGCTAAGCAGGGCTGAGCCTGGTCATTACCTGGATGGAAGACCCCATGGGAAAAAACTAGGTTGCTGTTGGAAGTGATGTTAGTGAGGCCAGCAGGGGGCGCTCAACTTGCAATCTGTGTCCTAATACCCCAGTAAAGTGAAGGGAACACTATACTGTCAGTGAGCGCTGTCTTTCGGATGAGACATTAATCCGAGGTCCTGACTCTCTGTGGTCATTAAAAGTCCCATGGCACTTCTCGTAAAGCGTAGCGGTGTAACCCCGATGTCCTGGCCAAATTCCCTCCATCAGCCCTCTACCCATCATGGCCTCCCAATCATCCCCATCCACTGAACTGGCTCTATCACTGTCTCTTCACTCCCCCAATAACTGGTGTGTGGAGAGCGCACTGGCGTTGTCGTCCTGTGGCTGCCGTCTAATCATCTAAGTGGATGTGCACACTGGTGGTGGTGTGGATAGACTCCCCACATGATTGTACAGCGCTTTAGGCGTATGGCCATACACAATAAATGCGGCATATAAATACACATTACTTCCTTACTTTCTCACTGTTTCTCTTTTGTTGACTATTTTCTAGTAAGGTAACTCAAGAGGAACAGTCTTTGCCTTTGTATCCGTTCACAATACTTGTAAACATGCTCATCTTGTCATTAAAAAAAGTTGTTGGATCTGTGTTCAAATACAAATATGACATTAGTTTACTTTGGCAAAGCACACCTGATCTTTAGCTTCTGATATTTGACTAGGCAAACCTGCAGTTGACAGCACATTCAATAAATAGAGACCTGAAAACATTGATTGATTGATTCACCTACAGTCTATTGATTTTTAGTGTTTTTTTCACCATTTTGTCTGTGATTCAGCTGATGTCATCTCTACGGTGGAGTTTAACCAGACGGGGGAGTTTTTGGCCACGGGTGATAAAGGTGGAAGGGTCGTCATCTTTCAGAGAGAACCACTGGTGAGAGATTAATAAATATTTTTATGTTCACATTTTACACAGACACTCAATTGAAACACAAAGCTAAGATGGATCACTTTTTAAAATGGCCAATACCTTTGAGTTTATGTCACTGTACACCATCATTTTCTTGCTATTGTGAGTCGGAGGCAGGTGGTATTTAAAATATAAGAGAAAAACCTTTCATACTTCTGTCCAGTGCTTTTTTGTGCATTTTTCCATAAGTTGAACGAAATGTCATGTAATTTGCAGGAACAATTGCTGTTAAATGTAACAGCAGAATTTTTGTAGAATAGTCACAAGCCACAAAAAGAGTGGACAAACTGAAGAGAAACCAAAAGCAATTAATACAAGAGAAAGTTTGGGCAGCTGATTCATTGTCTTGCTGCCTTGTGAGACCTACAGTGCATCCGGAAAGTATTCATGGCGCTTCACTTTTTGCACATATTTTTATGTTACAGCCTTATTCCAAAATGGATTAAATTCATGTATTTCCTCAAAATTCTACACACAATACCCCATAAAAACAATGTGAAAAAGATTTTTTGAAATTGTTGCAAATTTATTAAAAATTTTATTTTTTAAATTACATTTTGTTTCCACTGTTCATTCTTGAGATGTTTCAGCAGCTTAACTGGAGTTCATCTGTCGTAAATTCAGTTGATTGGACATGATTTGAAAAGGCATACACCTGTCTATATAAGGTCCCAGAAAATTGAGAAGAAATTGTCTGTAGATCTCTGAGACATGATAATCTCTAGGCACGTGCTGGGGAAGGTTACAGAAAAATTTCTGCTGCTCTGAAAGTTCCAATGAAGACAGTGGCCTCCATCATCCCTAAGTGGAAGATGTTTGGAACCACCAGGACTCTTCCTAGAGCTGGCTGGCCATCTAAGCTGAGTGATCGCGGGAGAAGGGCCTTAGTCAGAGAGGTGATCAATAACAAAGCACCCAAAGCACACTGCCAAAATATTAATAGATTTGCATCACAACAATATCACAACAATTCGACTCTGGCCCAGCCAGAGCCCAGTCCTAAATCCTACATCTCTGAGGTGATCTAAAAACGCCTGTGCACCGTCGCTTCCCATTCAACCTAATAGAGCTTGAGAGGTACTGCAAGGAGAACAGGAGGACAGGTGTGCCAAGCTTGTGGCACCATATTCAAAAAGACTTGAGGCTGTAATTGCTGCCAAAAGTGCATCAACAAAGTATTGAGCAAAGGCTGTGAATACTTATGTACATGTGAATTTTCAGGTTTTTTATTTGTAATAAATTTGCAACAGTTTCCAAAAAAAAAAATTTCACAGTGTCATTATGGGGTATTGTGTGTAGAATTTTGAGGAAATAAATTTATTTAATCCATTTTGGGTTAAGGCTGTAACATAAAAAATGTGGAAAAAGTGAAGCGCTATGAATACTTTCCAGATGCACTGGTTAGCTATGTTTCCACCCACCTATTTTTATGCTCAATATATAGGATTATAGGATAACCTTATCAATCCAATAAGAAAAAGTGTACATAAACTACGATGAAAACACAATTACCAAATTTAAATTCCATTAAAAGAGTCATGTGATTTTGATAGATCATGTGATGACAAATATGGGTGCAATGGGAAGGCATTAAAGGTTATTAATGGGTTAAAGACATTAACCCGCAAACCAAGCTCATTGGAAAATATCAAAAATATTACAGAGACGTTTAATTCGCATGTTTGAATGGAAACTAGTGACCCTGGAGGCAGCGTCTGTGCATGAAGGCACCTCGTAAAAACTAGTTTCAGACAAACTTCTGAGACGGTATTACCATTTAATCACGTACAACACCACAGAGAGCTTTGGTGATAAATACGGCAGCATTTGTTACCTACAATACTAACTACTCATTAGAAAATGGCATCAAAAGTAGAGAACGATGGTCAAAAATGTATTTTTACACACAAAATAAAACCTGAGTGGTGCTTTAAGATGCCAAACTTATTTTTTAGCTCAACTATTTGAAAAAAATGCACAGGATTGTGGGATATCAAACGCACTGAAGGATTCATATGCTGCCTTCAAAATTTGGTCAGAATATGGTATCTCCAGAGACAGCAAGTAAAGTAGAATTTGGCGCAACAAATGAGTAACTAAATAGGATTCAGTTGAACATAAAGAGTAACTATAGAAATGAATAAATTATAAGAAAACAAGAATCAGAAACTCAACAAAGCAAACTGAATAAACAAACTAAAAACAAAATAATGGCATATTTGCATGAAATGATTGAAGAGTTTCTAATATGAAAAACACCAAAGATTGTTTGCAAGAAGCTCATTTTGACCTATAATTACCTTTTAAATGCACCCTCTAACTGGTGTAAAAATACTATACATTAATGAAATTATTTTGATGAAGATACATATGATTGGTATTGCCATTTAATATTCTGTATTGATGAAATGCAATATGTGGATTTTTACTTAATATTTTTCCTGTTATATCAGTCAAGCTACACAAATCTCCAATTGTTACATACAGTAGATGAAACAGACACAACGTGTCTTTTTCATGGTAGTGGCACTATTTTATTAAACATTCCTACACTGTAAAAAATTAATTGTTGAGAAAACATAAAAAAAAACAAGGCAACTTGATGCAGTAAGAACTCAAATGAGTCATCTCAACAATTGTTTTTAGTTCTTCTCAGTAACAATATTTTGTTCAGCTAACATAATTTTGTTCATTCATGCAATGTTGATTATTGTATTTTACTAATAAAGATATTCTTGTCACATCAACTGAAACACCAGTTACTTCTATTGAGTCAATTCATTTTTTTTTTGTTTAGGATGATTTTTTTCAAATTTGCCAAATAATCAATTATTACTAGTTAGCATATGACCCTGTTTTTAATCATTATACTTAAAAAACGACAAACACAAACTTACTACTTAATTCATTCATTCATTCATTCATTCATTCATCCATTTTCCTTTGGCTTAATCACTTTATTCAACTGGGGTCGCCCCAGTGGAATGAACCGCCAACTTATTCAGTATATGTTTTACACAGCTGATGCCCTTCCAGCTGCAACCCAGTACTGGAAAACACCCATTCACATTCAGACACTCAGTACTGCATGTCTTTGGACTGTGGGGGAAACCGGAGCACCCGGAGGAAACCCACGTGAACATAGGGATGCCAACTGACTCAGCTGGGTCTCGACTGTGCTACCAACTGCGCCACTGTGTCATGCCTCTTACAACCAACAGATAAACAAGCTTAGTTTTCGATAGTCACGTCACGCATGCGCAAATTATTTAAATATCAACATTCCTGTTCAACACAAAAATTTTTGTCCAAAAAAACTCAGTTAAACATGTAGACATGACATTTTAGCGAATGTAGTTGACATAACATATATTTTATGTAGATCAGCAGTTATTCACAATTCTTAGTATATATGACAGAAAAAGTACAGTGTTCTGCACAAATGGTGATTTAATTTTTTAGAGTGGAGTCATATTTCAAGAAAGTGGACAGTTCTATGGATTTAAGGACAGTTTGAAAAATGTACTAAAAACTACAAAAGTCCCCATTCATTTATTTATTTATTATTATGGGAAGAGTTTTTTTGTGTCTGAGACTAGAAAAATTTGTATTCTTATGCTTTTACTATTGATGTCTGTTAAAGACTGTAAAAACAAAAAATGTTTCGTTCTGCTATAAGAAGCCAATCAGTCTTTACTGTTGTTTTAAGTAGACCAGCTATGCACCAGCTATGAGACCATTGCACTTTTGTTAAATAAAAGTTTCAAAGTCTTTTAAATTTGATATGATTGTCTTTTATATTATTTCACCTGCCATTTTATACCTAATCTTTTAAAGTTAAATTATGTTTACCATAAACTAAAGGTTATTTCTATAGTATTTTAACGGTAGATTTCTGGCAACCACAGCTGCCAGTTTTTTACTGTGAATTTTACAGTTCTCTTAATTATACCGTAAACTGAAAAACATCTCTGCCGTATTTTTAACAGTAGATTTCTGGCAACCACAGCTTACATTTTTTTCCCCCATACATTTTATGGTTATTGCTACCGTAAACTGAAAAAAAACTGTATTTTTACAGAAATTTTACGGGATTTTTTTTTACAGTGCAGTTCTATAAATTTAAGGACAGTTTGTAACAATGTACAAAAAACTACAAAAATCCCCATTCACACAGACCCACAAAAACAACTTAATACTTCATGTCAAGTTGTAAAGAAACACTATAAACCTGTACCCATTCACATTCTTTTACATACTACATACTGTAAATAATTAAACAATTAATGTCATAATTTATGCATGCACATGGCATGACCATGTTCAGCACCTCAAAATACTTTTTTTGTTTAAATAAATGGTCAAAACACATTAAAATGTTTGGGTTTTACATGAAATGAATGTCATGTTAGCATCCCTTAAAATCCACAGAACAGAACAAGCAGAATGAAAGTCTGGTTAAGAGGAGTTATTAAATCTAACTTCAGTAGAAGTATTCCCATCTAATCCTCTAATATATAGGCACTCATTTTTTCCAGTCATCAGTTCTTTTGGCATCCTTCATCTTCCCCTTTCTCCTCCTTTATGTACTGTTCATTTCGTAAGCAGTAGTTCAGGAGCTTGAGTAAATAAGTACATTTTTGTTAAAAGGGCACACAAACTTGGGAAACAATTGGGAAATCAATTCATATGTATATTGATTTTATTAATCATTTAAGCCTGAGGCCTAATACATATGAATGTGATATCCTTTTTAGGTTTATCCCATACTTATGACTTAAAAGCTAACAGATAAACTCTCATATTTCTCTTAGGGGCATTTTATTGTTGCTAAAAATACATACATACATACATACATACATACATACATACATACAGTTGAAGTCATAGTTATTAGCCCCCCTGTTTATTTTTTAACTGTTTTTAATTTTATTTATTTTTCTGTTTAACGGAGAGAAGATTTTTCAACACATTTCTAAACATAATAGTTTTAATAACTAATTTCTAATAACTGATTTATTTTATCTTTGCCATGATGAAAGTAAATAATATTTTACTTGATATTTTTCAAGACACTTCTATACAGCTTAAAGTGACATTTAAAGGCTTAACTAGATTAATTAGGTTAACTAGGCAGGTTAGGGTAATTAGGCAAGTCATTGTATAATGATTGTTTGTTCTGTAGACTATCGAGAAAACATATAGCTTAAAGAGGCTAATAATTTTGACCTTAAAATGGTTTTTAATAAATTAAAAACTGCTTTTATTCTTGCTGAAATAAAACAAATGAAACTTTTTCCAGAAGAAAAAATATTATCAGACATACTGTGAAAATTTCCGTGCTCTTTTAAACATCATTTGGGAAATATTTAAAAAAGAAAAGAAAATCAAAGGGGGCTAATAATTCTGACTTCAACTGTATATACATATATAAACATTAATTCTAATGAACCATTTTTATCACATTACCTTTAACCTACAGTATAGTTAATAATATTTACTCTACTTTGATAACTTTACAAAAAGCAGCAAAATAGTCATAATAATAAAAAAGAAAGATGTTGTGAAGAATGTTGGATACTAATAGCCCATGACTTTTAAAGTAGTTTTCAAACATTCTTAAAAATATCTCCTTTTGTATTCAACTAAAAAACATACAAGTTTTGACCCCTTGAGGATTAATAAATGAGTTAAATGTAAACTATTCCAAATTAACTATCCCAAATAATTCATTCATGCTAATAACTGTCATTTTTACTCCATTACCTCTCTCTTTCAGGGCGAATATAATGTGTATAGTACATTTCAGAGTCATGAGCCTGAATTCGATTACCTGAAAAGTTTGGAGATTGAAGAGAAAATCAACAAAATTCGCTGGCTGCCTCCACATAATCCCGCCCACTTCCTCCTCACCACCAATGGTCAGTCTAAATAAAACTGCTTTACGCACTCCCAAATCACAACAATACTCAGTCTTTAAGAATAGCATCATTGTGTGTGTGTTTTCAGATAAGACCGTAAAGCTGTGGAAGGTGAGTGAGAGAGACAAGCGGGCAGAAGGGTATAATCTCCGAGATGAGGAGGGCCGGCTGAAGGACCTCTCCACAATCACCACTCTGCAAGTGTGTAGTCTCCTTTACCTTCTATCTTCTTTTCTGTTTCGTCTTATTCTTTAATGCGAGTCTCTGCTGGTGTAGGTCCCTGTCCTGCGGCCGATGGATCTCCTGGTGGAGGCATCTCCACGGCGTGTCTTTGCTAATGCACATGCATATCACATCAACTCCATCAGCGTCAACAGTGACTGTGAGACGTACCTGTCAGCCGATGACCTGAGGATTAACCTGTGGCATCTCAGCATCACTGACCGCAGCTTCAGTATCCTTATCAATCTCAGTTTGAGACAAAGAATTACACCCTACACCAGTGGTCTCAAACTTAATTCCTGAAGGTCCACAGCTCTGCATAGTTTAGTTCCAACCACTTCAAACTCACACCTGCTTAACAGTCTCTAGTAGTCTTGAACACCTTGATTAGTTGCATCAGCTGTGTTTGATTAAGGTTGGAGCAAAACTGTGCACAACTGCGGCCCTCCAGGAATCCAGCTTGAGATCTATGCACTACACAACGCTCAGGAATGGACATACAGCAAACAACGAATTGACAGCAAAATGTGTGTGAGTGAGAAAAGTATGTCAAATTAATATTTAAAATAGAGGGGACCTATTATGCACTTTTCTAAGGGGTTTAAACACAGTTGTATGTGTCAACAGTGTGTGTGAATATAGCCAACCTCTAATGGTAAGAATTCATTAATTCTATGTTTTATAATCACATTAATAAAAGCAGTCTGCAGAAACACTTTGATTGACATCCTCCCTTTGTACATGTCATAAGAGGGAGGAAGCCACGTCCATTAGTGACGATCTCTCCCTCATTTTTAGTACAAAACAGTATTATAAATGTGGAGTTTTAGGATGCACAATTGAACACTTCACTCTTTATAGACTGAGCCTTCTTCTGAGACACTTCTTTTCACATTCAGAGTTTTTCGCAGAGATAAGGTTAGTCCTGTTTTTTAAATCTACCGTTATGCTGACACACAGGCATTTGTAGCTCTGCCCTCTTTTGAAAAGAGCACAATCTCAATTGAATTTAAAGCAACAGTCACCAAAACAGCACAATTTGGATCAAAGCCAAAAAGGGGCAGTTATAAATAGTTATAAATTATTAAATAGTACAAAATTATTTGTGGGGTATTTTCAGCTGAACCTTCACATACATGCATCAGAGACTTATTTTGTCATAATAGGTGCCCTTTAAATAGTTAGTTCACCCAATTAATGTTCCAAACCCTAAGACAGGGGTGTCAAACTGTCGCCCCGCAGGCCATTTACGGCCTGCCCTCCTTCTCCCTCTGGCCTGCAACTGACGTCAAAACTACAACGAGATTCGGCCCGCCGAAACATATATATTTTTGAACCACTATTATTGTTGTGCAGTCGCCTCTAGCCACTTGTGGTTTTGATTCATCACATAGTCAACATTTAAAGTATTGCATTCAGGTTAGTTTTCTCTCAGTGTACAGTCGAAAGTAACACATGCGTTTTATATCTGTGGCTGAATTAAATGTTGAAATATTTGTTCGTATAAGTGCTCTAGTTTTACTAAAGCTCTATTTTTGTAAATATTCAAGGGTTGTTTGATTATTATCAGTTTTATTCCTCTTGTATTGCTTACACCTTATGCTGGTGGCGTAACAAATATGTTAATTTTGCTAATAATCAATTCAAATTGTCTCATTTAATAGATTTTCATCATATGCTTATTAAGATTTGCATAAAAAGTATGTACATTAGTAAAATAGTACTGCTAGTTTAATTTAACTTGTTGATGTAAATGGGACTTTGTACATAATTTCCCCATCTTTGTTGCAGTTTACAAAAAAAGAAAGTTATTAGTAAATTCACTTAACTTAGCCATAGTTCTTACGCTATTGGGACAATGCTATTGGTTTGGACAGAATAATAATTAATATGCCTATTATTTGTTGTATTTTCATAGCAATTTAAATTACCCGTTGTATGTACAACAAGAAACAAAAATGCTGAAGTTTTGACTGCAAATACTCTGTGAAAGAAAGACTGAGTGTTTGTCTAATGCTTGGCCATACACACAACAATCACAGATTTATTTCAGCAGCTGATGTGTGACATGATGCTGATTTGCATTATCACTGGTGAGAGTTAATGCTTGAAATATAAACGTCATGTCTATTGTGTGAAGATGTATCAGTTATGTTAGGTTTTCACTTTTTTCTTGTGCTTGAATGTTAAAACGGCCCTCCTTTGAATTGTCTGTCACTGAAATGGCCCCCCGTCAATTTGAGTTTGAGACCACTGCCCTAAGACCACTGTCATCAGAACACAAATTAAGGAATTTTAGATGAAATTTGAGAGCTTCCGTAACAGTCCAGAGATGTTCAAAGTCCAGAAAAATATTTTTAAAATCTTCAAAACAGAACATATGCCTTTAGTGGTTCAATAGGAATATTATCAAGCTACGAGAATACTTTTGTGCCCACATAAAACCAATAAAATGCCTTTAATCCGTTTTTTCAAGAGCGATTTACTCATTATACAAGTCATGCTCTACTGAACTGCCGACATATTACCATGGATTTACCTGTGCTTCGTTACAAACAAAGAAATTTGCATGCAAGTATTCAGTAGGGGGGTTGTTTACATCAGTGCTCATGAACCTGTGCCCTAAACTGACACTGAAGAGAATAAACTGTTGAAAAAAGACGTTATTTTTGTTTAATGTGTACACAAAATATATTCTTGTAGCTTCATAATATTCAGACTATAAAGGCATATGGGAGGGGTCACCAAACTTGTTCCTGGAGAGGCGGGTGTCCTGCACAGTTTTGCTCCAATCAAACCTGAACAAGCTAATGTTTTACTAAATTTACTTGAAATTTCCAAGCAGGTGTGTTGAGTCAAGTTGAAAAAAAACTCTACATGGTAACCCCTGGTATATAGTTGGTTTCGAGGATGCCTTTGATATTCAATTCAATTCAGTTGTAATGAAAGCTGCTTTCTTTTTTATGTTAAGCTGCTTTCTCAAAGACATTGAAGAGAATAAAGCAGCTCAAAGCAACTAAACAGTTCTAGTAAAGTCCAGATTCCAGAGTTGAAGTTCAGTTAAGTTTAGTTTAGTTTAGTGTGGTTTAGGTTTCACTGCTGAAAGTTCAAACACTGTAGAGCAAATCTGCTGGAGAAGCGCAGCTCCACAAGTTTTATATGTTTTTTCTTGTTCAAACTACTTGTTTAAAATCAGCTGAAACTACGCAATTCTTGAGATTTCATTGGAACAACTTAATTTTTTATATTCAAGCCACAAATTTGTTAAAATTGTTAAGTTAACTTTACGAAAACTTAACGATTTGTGTTGGGACAACATGAATCAATTGTGTGGAACCCTGCATTTTTTACAGTGAGTAGGGAGCAATTAATTTGTGTCCTGAAGATGAATGAAGGTCTTTGTGGTTTTGGAATGGAATTTTTTTGAATGAACTAACCATTTAATAATTTGTAAAACTGCTTTTGAAAAGTGAAGTAACTTTGTGCACAAACAGATTTGACCAGTTGTTTTCTTAATTTTTGTCACCAATATTTAAAAACTTGGCCAGAACTAAATGCCACCAATAAAACCACAAAAAAATCCTGAAATCTGGAAAAAAAAATTCTTTTAACAAATTCATCTGTTTAAATCATTTCTCATCCAACATTCCTCTTACTCATTTTCCACTTGTCAGTTGCTAAATTCATTTCAATGTAAGAGAAAACACTCCAGTTTTTAAAAGAAGATACTCGTTGCTGTAGACAAAGTATACTCTCCTTTCTTCAGTTTCACACACATATTTCTTATAAAGCCAGACACACTTATTTCTTATTTCTTGTGCTTCGTATGAAGCCAGTAATATTTATAATTACAATAATACATCAAACTTAAAAATCGAGTTTGATGAAATGGAATGCACTTCAGAACTGCAGAGAGGGTTCCCTGATGCAAAGTGCTCATTCATGTTCACAATAAGTGTGTTTAAAATCAAAGTGGAACGCAGCCAAAGATGTATTTGAGTCAGCAATATAGAGTTATCAAGGGAAAGACATAAATAAGTGGAATGCATCCTTTATGAACAATTTATAGACCATATAACCCAGGTTATGATCCAAAAATTTAAACCCAAGAAATTTAAAAACACAACAACATTTTTCACCATTTGTTTGTGTGCATATGCAGGCAAAAGTTTAGAATGTTTGCCAGGGTGTTGCAATGCTGTTGCAATGCTGTTGACATCAATCCTCAGTGTGTTGGGGTTCCTCAGTGAATTTCTCTCAGATATTGTCGATCTGAAGCCAGAAAACATGGAGGACCTGAGTGAAGTGATCACCGTGGCAGAGTTTCACCCTCACCACTGCCACCTTCTGGCCTTCAGCAGCAGCACAGGAACTACACGCCTCTGTGACATGAGAGCCCGCGCCCTCTGCGACCAACACGCCAAACGTAAGCCACACATCTGCATTAAATACCAGATGATACTGCCAAGTAGGACATTTTCATGGGTGAACATAATCTGTCGGTCTTGAAACAACATCCCTGTCGACCATAACCTATAACTTCCACAGGGGAAAACCAGAGGAAATTCCCTCATTCCTAAACCTAAACCTAACATGAAAATCAGAACGGTTGAATATAATGTTGATCCAAGACAGCCCTGCTGAAAAAAAGGGGTCATTATGGAATTTGTAATGGTTTAAACGGATATAATGGAATTTGTTTTAATGAAAACTGTAATGGTTTGGGTCTCCACCATAGACTAAAAGATAGGTCTCCACTCATTTTTGCTTCTACTGGTGCCTTGTTGAAACAAAAATGATGTTAATGTTTAAAAACCAGTGTTGGGTAAAGTAAATACAATATATTACAATCTTGAGTCAGCTTTCTTTTTAGTATTATTACTATAGTTTTATTATTATTAGTAGTAGTATTATTACTATAGTTTGTTTTAACATTAAGTAAATTAACACCACTGAAAACACAGGAGAAAACATTCAAATGAGCAGCTTTGGATGGCTATAATTAGATGTTTTTTCTTCATGGGATGTTGTTCTAATCATAGTTTCAGTTAAATCTGGCATTTTTTTATAGTGAATGTGTTTGCATGTTTATATGTGCTGTTAGTGTTTGAAGAGGCAGTGGATCCATCTCGCCGGTCGTTCTTCTCAGAGATTGTTTCCTCAGTGTCAGATGTGAAGTTCAGTCACAGCGGCCGGTACCTGCTCACCAGAGATTACCTCACCGTTAAAGTCTGGGACCTCAACATGGAAAATAAACCGGTTGAAGTATACCAGGTCTCTCACATGCTCCCCCTCACTTGCGCACACTAATTCACAGTGTTTAAGTTTGAAGGGATTCAAGTCTCTGCCTTTAAAGCTAATGTTTTGGCCTCACTAATATAAAAATAAGGAAATGTACTGTGTGTGTTCAGACATTTGTAATACTACCACTGGTTTTTAATTTTGACCTTTCAAGTAAAAAAATGTAAGTGTGATAAGATAAAGAGAATTTAATTCTATTTTTATTATGCTGAGTCAAAAAAAGATAGAAAAATCTATGAGAAATATTTACCTTGGAAATATTACTGTTTACATTTTTTTTTAAATATATCAAAACTAAAATTATTTAAACTTACCAGTGTATTTTAGCATATTGCTCTTATATCGAATTGGATAAAAATGAAAAACTTTATTGGTGCAGTTTGTAGCACATTCGCCTCACAGCAAGAAGGTTGCTGGTTCAAGCCCCAGCTGGGTCAGTTTGCATTTCTGTGTGGAGTTTGCATGTTCTCCCTATGTTTGCATGGGTTTCCTTCGGGTGCTCCGTTTCCCCCACAAGTCCAAAGACATGTGCTGTAGGTGAATTGGGTTAGCTAAATTGTCCGTAGTGTATGTTTGTGAATGAGTGTGTATGGGTGTTTCCCAGTAATGGGTTGCAGCTGGAAGGGCATCCACTGCGTGAAACTTATAATGGATAAGTTGGCGGTTCATTCCGTTGTGGCCACCCCAGATTAATAAAGGGACTAAAGCTGAAAAGAAAATAAACAAATGAATGAAATATACATTATAAAAACAAATTAGTAATTTATTTGGCAATTATTTCAATTTTTATTTTATAACCAAAATATATGCTCAGTTTCTCCCAATTCATCATTTATAGTTGTTTCTGAGTAAAACATTATTTTTAGTTTTATTCTTTTTTATTTTGCATTAAAAGGTTCCATGTTTATTTTATTTATGTTCAATTTTAACTTCAGAAGAGTTAAGAAGTCAATATTTAGTGGAATAACCCTGATTTGCAATCACAACTTCATTTGAAATCTAATAAACGTTTTATCTAACAATAAATTAAAGGATAAATATAAACTTTAAAAAGTTTACTAAACATATTCAATACAAACAAAAAAGTAAAATTTTTTTTTTAAATCTATTAAATATAAATTTTACAAAAATCATATACATTTAAATTGACATCATTAAAAAACCTGCCATATATTTAAGCAATTGCTTTATTTAATATTTTATTTTATAATCAAATATATATATATATATATATATATATATATATATATATATATATATATATATATATATAGTTGAAGTCAGAATTATTAGCCCCTCTTTGAATTTTTTTTTTTTTTAATTTCCCAAATGATGTTGAACAGAGCAAGGAAATTTTCACAGTATTTCTGATAATATTGTTTCTTCTCGAGAAAGTCTTATTTGTTTTATTTCAGCTAGAATAAAAGCAGTTTTTACTTTTTTAAAAAAACATTTTAGGGTCAAAATTATTAGCCCCTTTAAGCTATATATTTTTTCGATAGTCTGCAGAACAAACCATCGTTATACAATAACTTGCCTAATTACCCTAACCTGCCTAGTTAACCTAATTAACCGAGTTAAGTCTTTAAATGTCACTTTAAGCTGTATAGAAATGTCTTGAAAAATATCTAGTCAAATATGATTTACTGTCATGGCAAAAATAAAATAAATCAGTTATTAGAAATGAAGAAAATCTTCTCCGTTAAACAGAAATTGGGGAAAAAAAATAAACAGGGGGGGTAATAATTTGGGGTGGGGGGTGGGGGGGGTAATAATTCTGATTTCAACTGTATAGCTTTGTTTAAAACACTTGAAACTGCTGTTTTCCTTGGTTTACTATTTATAATAGGTTCTAAGTAAAACATTGTTTTTGTTTTATTCTAAAACTTTTCAATGTTTGTATTATTTATATTCTACTTTAACTTCAGAAGAGTTACGAAGTCATTATTTAGTTGAATAACTAAGAAAAACATTTGTCATTCTGAGCAAACTGTAATTTCCTGGAAGAAATTACAATTATTATTATAATTATTATTATTTATTCTAATATGGAAGAAATCTGATGTAATAAAACAAATATTACCATTGCTTATCATTAACATTAGCATACCTAATAATTTGTAATAATTGAGTAATTTACTTAATTCAGGGGTCCCCAAACTTGGTCCTGGAACTTCCTTTAACACACCTGCCAGGAAGTTTCTAGTATACCTAGAAAGAGCCTAATTAGCTGGTTCAGGTGTCTATAATTAAGGTTGGAACTAAACTTTGCAGGACACTGGCCCTCCAGCACAGAGTTTGGACACCCCTGACTTAATTAATAATGTTTTTTTGTTTTGTTGTTGTTTTCAGAATTTTCAGTCTTTTTCTGTCTCATCTTTGCTTCTTGCTTTCAGGTCCACGACTACTTGCGAACCAAACTGTGCTCTTTATATGAAAGCGATTGTATTTTTGACAAGTTTGAATGTGCCTGGAACGGAACAGACAGGTGAGGCCATAACCCTTACAACATCACCTTTGACCTCTGAAATGCATACTGGAGCGGATCCAGCTGCTCTGCATCTGTTCTCTCTCAATCCTTCTCTTCCTGTGCAGCGTGATAATGACAGGGGCTTACAACAACTACTTCCGAATGTTTGACCGAGCGAGTCGACGTGACGTCACTCTGGAGGCCAGTCGGGAGGTGTGTAAGAGACGTGCGGTTCTGCAGCCTCGCCGGGTCTGTGTGGGCAAAAAACGAAAAGAGTCTGACGTCAGCGTGGACAGTCTGGATTTCAGGAAGAAAATCCTCCACACCGCCTGGCATCCCAAAGAAAACATCATCGCCATCGCCGCCAGCAACAACCTCTACATTTTTCAAGACAGACTGACGCCCAACGGACATCATTATACGCCCGAAATACAAAGTGCACCTCCCAAATGATGATCCTTCTGTAAAAGTTACAGATTTCTTGCCCTTTATTGTCAGTTTGGATCTGAAAATCAGTGTCTGCCGCATCTCATAAACTATTATGTACACGTATAACCCCAACAGTTGAATAACGCATACGTATAACTGTGGTCCTGAACGAGAACGTATCTCTCAGATTCAGTGCTATAGCATGGCATGCAGTATGAACACTCGGGTTAGATAATATTCAGCTACCCTGAATCATTCAAATCGCACATGCATGTTTACAAAGCTGTTTGCTTGTCATGAACAGGGCTTATTTATGACGATTGTATACAAATCTCAGAGCCTTTACGATGCTTTACGACGCTCTGCAGTGCTTGTGTAGAATTAAGTGTCTCTTCGTTCTTCTCAGGCTTGAGTTTTCTTCGGTTTTCTTTGGTTTGACAAACTGCTCAGGGACTCAAAGGCCTCTTCCTATGTTCAATGGCAAAACGCACCAAAACGAAATCCAGAACAAGCAAAGGACAGGATGCGGGAATTATGGAGGTCTGCTGAGAGACATTGCTGGAAGGGAAAACAGCATGTGCAGGGATCAGTTTCAATGCTGAGTCATCACCGCTCCCACCTCAATGTGTAACAGAGCATTCCCAATTCAATGCTTTTGACCAATTCAATGTACTTACAGGTGTTTGCTGACTGGTGCAACGACGATTTGTGTTAAAGATGTAGCTCAGCCAAAACATGAGAATGAAATTCTCCCCCTTGTGCCATTCCAAATACATTTCATTTTCTTCCTTTTATGGAACACAAAAAGAGAATATTAGCTGAATGTTCACGCTGCTCTTTTCCACACACTGAAAACATACTGTAGTTTTTCAGGATGAGTCATTATGCTTCAAAACTGGAGAAGTTATTAGGACTAAACAAATGTCATTAATATCATTTAACCTAACTATCCACTTGTTAAGTGTGACGTCACGCGAAGCGGCTTCCGGGTCCAAGCGCTCTATCAAACTGTATGGGGAGACTTATTAAATGGTAATATTAAATGTTTACAAAGCGATGTAATACTTTCGAAAATCACGATCGCAATATATATATATCCATGCCTAATATCCAATCGCCAGAAAGTGATTATTTTTTTATAAATTGTTAAAATTTTGGTATTTGTGATGCAGCACGCCAAGAGACTGTTGTTTACACCATAATTTTATATTAAATTCACTTTAATGTATGATATGACTACAAAGAGGTCATAAACGAATATTTTCCCAATTCACATGAGTTGCGGCTTGGACCCAGAAACAGTATTCCATACGTCTCCGATACGTCACGACATAACAAGCGGTTACGAATATGTGCAGACACTCAGTACAGTGTAGAGCAGGGGTGCTCAACCCTTTCTGCAGGCACAGGATGTCAACATGACGTCATATTGATGTTGTACCCCAACGTCATGGGGACGTTGGATTTTGTTTGGAAATGAAAATCAGGCTGACGTCAGAACCCAAGGTCAGGCTGACGTCAGTGTCCAACGTCCAATCTAAAATCAACCAAATATCAACATCTAATCATGTTACACCTTGATGTTGTGTGGACGTTACCACTATGACATCTATCATACATTGGATTTTGGTCGCATTCCAACACAACCTAAAATCAACCAAATATAAACGTAAGTTGATGTCATTATTGGACGTCAAAATACATTGTCGTTAATCGCTGGCTAGACAATCAATTTTGATCACCTGTCTTATGATTTTGTGTGCCTGCTGGGTCTGTTCCTGGAGATATACCTGCCTACAGAGTTCATCTCATTCCCTGATCAATCACACATGAACCAATTAATTAACACCTGAACAGCACTTGATAATTACAGGCAGGTGTGTTTGATGTGGGTTGCAACTGTAATCTGCAGGAAGGTAGATCTCCAGGAACGTGGTTTGTCACCCCTTGTGTAGAGCATGGGTCTCAAGCTGCAGCTCTGCACAGTTTTGCTCCAACCCTAATCAAACACAGCTGATCCAACTAATCAAGGTGTTCAACACTACTATGCTGCGTCCTAATTCACATACTTACACTATGCCCTAAAAGTTTGTACTTTTTTGTGTGAAGGAAAAGTATATACTGTGAGTGTGTAACAGAAGAGTAAGCAAGCTTTGGGACATACTACTTCCTCGTTAACACATCGTTATGTTGCTTAGTTACGAGCCCCGTCAATCATCCACATATCTGTCATATTTAATTTCCGACCTTATTGGAGAAGCAGCAGCAGGAAAATCTGCCATTCACGAGTCTTTCATGCAGAGAAATCTCCCCAGGTATTTGGATAATTATGTATTCAGACGTTAATGTCCAAACACGTCTTTATGGAAGTTCAGTATTGTTGTTGCAGATGAAATATAACACAGAGAAAGCTAGATATTAGATTAACAGATTACCAAAAGATTACCAAAGCCTCTCTACTTGACGGTTGGTCTTGCGCGTCCACCATGTTTGTAATTATGTACACTTTTCACCTGCGTTTGTAGTTATAATCAATCACATCCAATGCACAGTGTATTGTGGGCAATATCAGCGATTACAGAAGAGACGGTTCTACATGGAAATAGTAAACCATCCAGGAACCTTTGGCATATTCTTTTCAACATACTACGATTTGGGACTATACTAATTCTATTTTCTAATGTTATTTAGGACGGAAAGTATGCGGATAGTATGTGAATTGAGACACTAGAGACAATTAAGCAGGTGTGATTTGGAGGTGGTTGGAGCTAAAATCTGCAGAGCTGCGGCCCTCCAGGAATTGAGTTTGAGACCACTGGTGTAGAAAAACATTTCCAGCAAACTCAAAAATATTTGGCTCTGCATACAAACAGGATAATTCCATTTCTGACCTTGAAAGGGGCTCAAAACGGTATCTTTAAATCACTGGATTGCTGATTGGATGAGATCCATTTCACTCTCAGACAGTCGCTCGTTGTGTTATAGGGCTGTACAGTGGTTTGATAGCTAGCACTGTTGTCCCATCTAGAAGGCTCCCAGATCAAGCTCCAGCAGGGACGGCAGGCTTGTCTGTGTAGAGTTTGCATGTTCTCTGAATGAAAAATTCTAAATTGTCCCTCCACCAACTTGAGTGTAAAGTCGATCGCACTTCTGGATGAGAAAGCAAAGAGCAGCATTTGTGACAACTCAAGGTATAGCATGCCATACAGTATTTAAAATAAGACTTTAGATGGCGCTCTGTGTAATTTGAACACCGTACTATAACAATGCGTTCACACCGCCACCAGCGAGAGTGTTAAAAGTAGCCGGAAGTCATTCATTTTAACGGCACAGTGCATTTTGGTTGGTTGAGCATCAATGAGAGATAAAAGCAGCTCAACTTTGTAGTAATAAGCTATGATGAGGTTCGGCAACCTATCGCAAAGTACTTCAAGTCCACCGCTTGTGAGGGTATATGGTTCAATAAACCTTGGTTCCGACCAAATTAGTTACCAAGTAAAAGCACAGAGGTTGATTATTATGTAAGTTTCCTAGTTTGTAATGTAGGATGCGCACAAACTAACCTTACCCGGCAAGCATTTTTTGTTTTTAAAAGATGTCTAATAGATGTCTAATAGACGTCTAAACATAGTCGTCTTGGCTAAAACAAGGCTAAATTTGGGCTGTCAGTGAAAATCTTATAGACGTCTAAGAATAGTTTAAAACTAGACTAGTCAAAGAGAAATAAAGAGAAATGAATGACTACACATATAAAGTCTGTCTATTTGATGACTAGTCTAGTTTTGGGCTATTCTTAGATGTCTATTAGATTTTCACTGACAGCCCAAATTTAGCCTTGTTTTAGCCAAGCTGTCTACGTTTAGATGTCAATTAGACATCTATTAAACACAAAATTGTTTGCTGGGTAACGTAAAGCCCAAGGCTATTAAACATCTTCTACACAAAAGCCTCACAACTTTTAATTTAATTGATTTATTTCATTAAAAAACATGTAAACATATTCAGCTGGGTAGGGCAGTTACTTTGAATGTAGATTGTTGTTGGCAGGGTGGCCAGAGTGAATTCTGACCCTCTTGCCAGCAGCAGTGTGAATGCACATTAAGGGTCCGTGTCCACCAAAGCGTTTTTACACCAGAATAATAAGCGGAGTGTTTTTTCTTCTGTTGTTGTCAATAAAAGCGCCATGTTTTTAAAACACTGGCAGTGTAGTCAGGCACTGAGCATCAACATTTTTCTACTCTGCAGATAGCTTTGTTTTTAAAAACTTTGACAGTAGAGAAGTACTCACAGCTTAACGTTTTTAGAACAGTGCTCACAAAAACACTTCGTTAGACACGCGCCCTAATAGAAAACAATGTTTAGAATTTTAAAAAACATGGTGTGGCATAGCGTGTCTCCTGTGTGACCCTTTAAAGCAGTGGTCTTTAACCTTTTTATCACCGTGGACAGATCAACGCAACAATTTTACTGCGGTCGTAGATTGAAGGTTGCTAAGTGACCATCAACCGTTTTTGTCTCATTGCTGAAGCTCTTGATGCAACTTTTATTGAAAAAATTACAAAGCACTCCAGTGTTTGGTTGTTCTGTGTTTGTCCGAGATAATTAGTCGACCGAAATGTGTATATTAATGGCGGGAGTGCATCACACCGTCACAAACTCTAGAAAAGACGCCATTTGCACCTTCATTTGCGATCTCCAGCAGTTGATCTTCTTGCACAGCCATGATGGATTCACCTCATTTTTTGACAAATGGGTCGCGGATCCATTCCTTGGCTGTTCGCACGCCTTTTCCCCTTAGCAAAGAAACTTTTCAAAGACGTCTGTTTCTTACTCATTTTACTGCTTGTGGGTTAAATTTGGGCACTCAAGTGACCGAGATGTAACCGTGAGAATACGGTCATTTTTCAAAATAGAAGACTTTTCAAAATAAAAGATTGTTCAGACTCAGATAATAAATAAAATGGAAATAATTAATGATTTCTTGTGCGGCCGGGTACCAATTGATCCACGGATCAGTACCGGTCCGCAACCCGGTGGTTGAGGACCACTGCTCTAAAGTGTAGGTGCATTCCATTTCACTTGCAGACAGTTTCTCACTGTGTACCAAATTGGATACATCAATCTCCAGTGGGCACAATGAAACAATCATGGCCAAACTGAAGTGCTGGAAACAGGCCACTTCATAGGCCACTTCAGATTACTGATTGGGTGTGTTCCATTTTACTTTTACACAGTCTTTCAGTGTTCCAAATAAGATCTGTCTCCAAACGCCACTGCAAAGTAAGAACATTTATGGCCACCATACTGAAGGGTTGTTCCATAAGGCAACTTCATATTAGCCTTCAGATCACAGGATTACTGATTACTGGGTGTGTTCCGCTTCAATGTCACACACACACTTATGCTGTGTTCCAAAAGAGATCAGTTCAGCTACAATATTGAAGATTACTTAAAACCATTTTTTTTCTTCAAATATTTAATTTGTGGAGTGGATGGCAGAGAAATGCTCTGAAGGGTAAGCCCTTTAAAGGGATTAGGGCATAGGAAGGAACTGTTCGGCAGATTTTTTTTTTTACATATTTTTTGGTGTTGTTTATTTTTTGAAAAAGAGCAGGACTTGGATCTCTATCCATTGGCTTGAGTGGTAGGAGGCTAATCTGAAAAGTGAACTAAAGCCCACAGTGTGCTTAGTTTATGCATACTTCTCTGATGATGAAATGGAGTCAAGATCACTGCAAACTGACTGACTGTAGGAAAGGGCTGGAATCTATGCAAAATAATTCATTAAAAAATCTGAGTTTGACCAAAAGATCAAGTTATGATTGAAAATGATGATGTCAGCTACCCACCACCAGCCCACAATGCTATTCGAATTACTTCTCACTATCAGTATTGCTAATTTGTGCCAAGAAAATTACTTCTGTTGATGTAACTTGTTAAATATTTTTTTATTTTCCTGCATTGAGATTTGTGGAACTTGGGCTATCAGCGAAAATCTAATAGACATCTAAGAATAGCCTTAAATTAGACTAGTCGTCAAATAGACAGATTAGACAGACTTAATATATGTAGTCATTAATTTCTGTTTATTTGATGATTAGTCTAGTTTTGGCCTATTCTTATACATCTATTAGATTTTCATTGACAGCCCAAATATAGCCTTGTTTTAGGCAAGACGACTATATTAGACATAAAAAATGCTTGCTGGGTAGTAACTATGCTTATGAAAACAAGCGTGAACATTCTTCAAAACTTCTCGTGTTTTCAAAGGTTTGGAACAACATGAGGCTGAATAAACAATGACATACATTTGTACAAACAATTTCTTCAATGCAAGCTAAATACAGCTTCATTCCCCTGTATGAACTCCTTTCAGCATGATGCCTGGTTGGTACTTTTTGATGTGCATTGTTTATATTACAGAACTAATGTCCACTAGAGGGCGTTCACAGTGAATGTGTTTATATCCTCAAATGGCTTCGAATACAAAGGAAAACGTGAACTGAAACCGAACTATTTCGTTTGTCCACGGCGTGAAAAAACAAAACAAAAAAACATCCCACTGTCATTTAACTCAGACTTTTATTTCATTTAAAATAATTCATACAAATGCATACAGTCACAAACATTTCTTTTTGGATTCTGTTTAACAAAAAATATTAATATCTCATAGTATATATAGTATGTATATTGCTAGCCTACCACTTTACCAGGAAGGAAACTATGTAGGCGATGGAGAGCTGCAACTATCCCGGCATCCTCGAAAAAACACGGTACAATCAAGTCACACACAAACAGGCAAGCATAACAGCTTTGCACAAGACAAATTTGTTTTTGTTGTGTTTTTTTTTTTTTGTTTGTTGTCGTCAAAATTGTTTTTTATTGAAACTTTCGTTTAAAAAAAAATGAATTTTTTTCTGTTTTCTTTTTTTAACACATAAGGTAATACATGCTCCAAAAATAAAAACATACTGAGTGTAGTTCCTTAAGGTACTGTACTGACTATAAAAGACAAATGGGTAAAAAAAAAACAATGCACTATGTGGTTTAATTTAAAGGAAGAAAGGTAGGAAGGGGGAAACAAATTTTCCTGAGAGGGTGTGCAAATCCCGCCTCTTAGGGGGCTTTTGAAAAACAAACGAGCGGAACTAATATGCTTTTCATCGTATCTATAATCAGGTGGTAAGATGCCTCCCATAATGCTGTTTCGGGTTTTTTATTTCTCATCTACAAACCATTGATCATGTCCTAAAAACTGTACACAAACAGGTTACATTCATGTAATAGCTACAGTTGTTTTAACAATGAAACCCATTAGACAGACAAAATAACAGATAAAAGATCGCCCACTGCACTTGGACAGACTACAATCTAAAACAGCAGGATTTTGCATCAGGAAGTTTAAAATCCACATGATTTTCTCTCTCTTTTGTTTTTGTTGTTGTTTTATTCCCCATTAGATACTTCAAAGAGCGCAGTCCACCCGTTCAGTCAAGAGTTTGGCTAGTCGTGGTTGTTTTTAGTGGCTGGTTCTGAGCCCGGGAGCTTGTTTCAGCTCCTCTTCTTTGGGGTTAAGAAGGACCAGGAGAGTTTTATAGTGGTACGTTTGAAGATGAGGGGGGCTACAACTGTTCGTTGGGGTGCTGCTCTCTATCGGGTTCAGGTTTGCCGGTTTGTCCGGGTGAAGGGGCGTGTGGGGGGTGGGCTACTGTAGGCAGGCTGTGAGTTATGGGCACTGTACTTGGCATGATGCCCTCCACTGGTGGAGGTAGACCCCCTGAAGAGTGGCTCACTACACCTGGAGGGTACCTGCGGAGGTGTGAAAATATACAATGTTAATTAGCAACATTAGCAATATATGTATAAGAAGTACAGATCTACAGTTGAGTGCAAAATTAGTAGCCCTCATGTGAAATATGTATTCTTTTTCAAATATTTCTTAAGTGATGATTTAATGGAGACATTTTCACAGTATTTCCTATAATATTTTTTCTTCTGGAGAAAGTCTTATTTGTTTTATTTCGGCTAGAATAAAAGTGTTTTAAAACCATTTTAAGGGCAATATTATTAGCGCCTTTAAGCAACATTTTTTTTCAGTTGTCTACAGAACAAACCACTGTTATACAATGATTTGCCTATGCCTAAATACCCTAACTTACCTAGTTAACCTAGTTAAGTCTTTAAATGTCACTTTAAGCTGAATGCTAGTATCTTGAAAAATATTTAGTCAAATATTATTTACTGTCATCATGGCAAAGATTAAAGAAATCAGTTATTAGAAATGTGTTGAAAAAAATCTTCTCTCCGCTAACAATTGTATTTGTATAATAATCCTAATAATTATGCATTCGGGTCCATTTTGACTAAAAAGAGATGCAAAAAATGTCAAAAGTATTTAGAAAAACATAGATTTTTAGTAAGGAACCAAATTTTCTAAGTGCTTTAAGGCCTACAAAATACACCTTTTTAATTGTTTTTTAGATTGTATACAGCTTTGTTCGCACTTTACAACAAGCTTCCATTAGTTCATGTTAGTTAACGTACACTCAACAAATATATAATGGAAATACATTTGTTTTTGCTCCCATTTTTTAGATACTGAAAAAGATTTGAATCTTTTTCCACGTACACAAAAAGCCACAACTACTGTTTACACATTTATTTATCATTTGTTTTGTAAAATGAATAAATAATAAAATATATATTTTATTTTTATATATATATATATATATGGCAGCTTGGTGGCGCAGTGGATAGCACGTTCGTCTCACAGCAAGAAGGTTGCTGGTTCGAGCCTCAGGTGGGTCAGCTGGCGTTTCGGTGTGGAGTTTGCATGTTCTCCCCATGTCAATTGGGTAAGCTGAATTGTCCATAGTGTATATGTGGGAATTAGGGTGAATGGATGTTTCCCAGTGATGGGTTGCAGCATATATATATATACACAGTATATATATATATATACACACACACACATACATATATACAGTGCTCAGCATATATAAGTACACCCCTCACAAATCTATCTTATAAATTCATTTTTTTAATAAGAAGCTATAAAATATTTTATTTGTGCATATACATTAGATTAGACAGTACTGAAGGCAGATCTGGAGCTAATCTAACAAAATAACTAACGATAATGGTCCAAAAACTAGCACACCCAAATTGATATGTTATAGAAAAATATTAAATACAAGTAAAAAAAAAAAAATTAAGAGAAGAAAAAAAATGTAAAGTTTATTTGAAATTTTGTGGGTTGTACTTTTTTTTCAAATTAGCTTGAATTTAATTGAATTCTCTTTCAATTTCTAAATATGTTTGGTGACTAAAATATAATTTTAATAAATACATCTGTTTAATAAATCTGTTTTGCTTTAATGGGGTGTACTCAATTATGCTGAGCACTGTATGTATGTATATATATATATATATATATATATATATATATATATATATATATATATATATATATATATATATATATATATATATATATATATATATATATATATATGATATATATTTATATATATATATATATATGAAGAAGTGAATTGTCAGTAGTGTGTTGTACCTGTAGGCTCCATTGAGCTCTGGATGAACAACTGCAGGGTCCATGCCAGCCCAATGCGTGGTCTGTGTGAGGAACTCTTTGTTCACGCAGTTCTTCAGACTGTCTGGAATGCGACCTGGAGGAGGAACACATATTCATTATAAGGCAGGGGTGAAAATGATCATTCAGCAAGCACCAAATCAGACTAAAAAACATTGTTAGTGAGTATATGAAACAGCCACTAGCCAGTTCACTTCAAATGCACCATTTAAAAGGATAGTTTACCCAAAGATGACAATGTACTCACTATTCACTCACCCTCAAATACTTACAAACCTTTATTATAAGTTTCTTTTTTCTGTTAAATACAAAAGAAGGTATTTTGAAAAAAAAACAAAAAAAAAGTTAACCGTTGACTTGACTATAGAACAAAAACAAATACTATGGAAGGTTTCTATTATTTTCCAAAATAACTACGTTAGTGTTCAAAAGAATAAACATAATCAGGTTTTCGGCAAGTAAAGTATGAGTTAACAATAACAGAAGTCTCAGTTTTAGGTGAACTATTTCTTTAAGAATTATCAAATCACAAAGAATGTGATGTAATTCTGTAAAGATGTCATCTGAAGCAAGGCACTGGCATCTTTTCCACATGAGCAGCTTTGTTCACACTTCAAAATGTTATCAAATAGTAAATATTTCACAGTAAATGCTGTTCCACATGACCTACATTTCTGCACCACTCTTGAAAATGCAGTATGTGCCAAACATCTTCTGAGAATGATTTATTAATCTATAGTCAGTATAAGAAAAGCAAAAGGTTTCAAGGTGAGGTTTCCATGTGGTTTTACACCAACATAAAAATAAAAAGTGCAATCAGGTTTTCACTCAATTTTGTCCAATGTTTTGAAAATATAACTGCATGTATCATCTACAAACTGGTCATTTGGTCTCAACTATTGGTCATTTATTATGTACAAAACAAAGCTACAGTGGTTTCCCCTGTTGCAGATTCCTCTTTCCATTTTTATTATTAATTTTTGCAGCCATTTCATAGTGTGACAATTTGGTACACTGCAAATGTTGGAAATAATGTTTCCTTCAGCAATTATTTATGAAATATTGAACATTTTCATAAATTGTACAAATTTGTGTGGTAGCATAGCTAATGATAACATCACATCAAGCCTGTCGAGTTAAAGAGTTCAAGTTCGCTGGATGGATGAAAGGGGTCAGACACCCAATGCTCTCAAATCAATTGACATGTCATTAAAAACTGGAACTGATGGTGTCATGCGAGGACGTACCAGTAATAGCTCGTCGTATCTCCCGTGCCGCCTCCTCCCGCATCTCAATAGAGGCCTGTTCACTGTACCACGCCGCATGAGGGGTGCAGATAAGGTTGGGGGCGTCTTTAAGGGGTCCTTGACTAAAACTGACACACACATGAGAGTCACACAAAAGACGATCTGCTACAAGGAGACATGTTTCTGACAACTCCATTGTTATTTGCTTTGTTTAAATTTGTTTTACTCTGGTTGACATGCTGGTTAAATTAACGTTCTGCTTTCTACGACTTTTACTCTGGAGCATAAACCGGAGCAAAATAAAAATGTGAGTTGACATTTAGCATGATACTTCATTTATTATGGGCATTCGTCATGGTCAATTCATTAGGCAAGCCCTAAAGACAGCTTAAGATTTATTATTATAAAATTTATGGTAGCACTTTAGTTTAAGTACCAAATCTCATTATTAATTTCTGGCTTATTTCCTGCCTATTATTAAGATATTGGTGGTTTATTAGTACTTATAAAGTACCAATTATTTTACATTCCTAATTCCTACACCATACCTAAACTTGACTACTATTTTGCTACCTATAATTAAGCAGCAAATTATGAGTTTAATGAGTTTATGTTATAGTTAATGCTTTGTTATCAGTGAGAATTGTACCTTCAAATAAAGTGTGACCACTTTTATTCTTAATTACAAACTTTTCCTGCCCTGGAAGTTATATGAAAAAACTAAAACTATTCAAAACATTTATATTAGTTTAAATATAATGAAATGAGAAGTTTAAACTAACGTAATCCTAATGAAAAATATTAAAATACAGGCTAATTCATAATACGGTAACACTTTACTTAAAGGTGTCCTTGCTGCACATGTTCCATGTACTTTCAATAGTAACTACAATTAATAATGCACAATTACATGCCACTAAACCTATGCAAAATACGATGGGAACATCGCAACTTTACAGGTACTCTGGCCTGCACCAACTTTGGCCCAGTGGCATAATTTCAGCCGCTCATCAAATGGGCACCCCCCTTTTCTTGGTGTTTCACCGATTTAAGCCCATGACACCTCGAGAAGGCTCGACAGCATCCTGGATCTACTCCTCCTGACCACCACCCAAGTCTATGATGTGATTTGCCTTTCAACAGGTTGACTCTTCCACCAAACCTCCCCTTGTAGCCAAATCCAGAGAGATGTTGCTTCTGCCTCTTCAGTGACCTTTCCTACCAGCCGTTTTCTGGCCATTCCTTCAATTCCTAGCAGTCCAAAGATTTTCCAGAGTGACTGCCCCGCAAACCCCCTACAACCAACCTCTTCTGGTAAATTCCAGGCCCTCCATCCATCCTCCTGACTCTCAAGTATGAGACCTTGAAATTTCGTCACCTTAGAATGATAAGATTCTATCTGACATTTTTGTCAAAATTGAGTAATTGACATATTCTTATTAATTGGCAACTTATTTACATTATTGGATGATTTTTTAATAAGTTGTTTACATTTTAAGACTTTTTATTTAAAAAACAAATGATATACACATACTGTTTGCTATCGAATGCAAAAACTTTGAAGCTCATTATCTCAAAATCAATCAGAACGCAGATAGAACCTTATAATTCCAAGGTGATGATTTCTTGAGCTTGTGTTCATGGGCCTCCTCCATTCAGGGTATTGTTAGTTCTATAAGCACCACCTGTTTGGTGCCTCTAGACCAGAGGACAATATCTGGTCTGAGGCTAGTGTGTGCGATTTCCTCTGGGAATTTAAGCTGCTTTTTAAAGTCTGCCTGCATTTCCCAATCCTTTGCTGAGGTCAAAACACCTTCTAACCCTAACCATATAGTAAGTACATGTAGTTTATTAATAATACCAAAAAAATAAATAGTTACACAGTAACAAGGGCAGCTTAAAATAAGTTGTAACCCAAAATATGTCTAATTTGGTAACATTAGTTTATGAATCAATGAACATGAAGTAAAAACTAGCAATTTATTTGTAGATTTAACATCTACAGTTCTTAATCTAATTATTATCTAATAAAAATGTGTACAAATAATTAACATATTAAAGTCAGCATGAAATCTAAATTTACAATGTTTAGGTGAACAGTACAAAATTGCAAAACGTGCAAAATTATTGTTTTGGTAATCTTCAATCCAAGTCTGACAATTGGTTTCTGTGTTTGGAGTTGTGGTCCTTTTCTGTTGACGTCTGTTTGACAGCTTCAGCAACAATATTCTTAACCACGCCCCTTTTACCATTAGTTTGCTATAAGGCAATGATTCACAAAAAGATAGCCCCGCCCCCTATTAATGTTCCATTTCAGTTGGAAGTATATCAACATACTGAAATAAAAGTCTCAGCAAATTCTTTCACCCAAACTTTAACATATATCTTTTCATCTTAAAATTGTGTTTTTAAATGTTACATTAACATAATTATGTCCTGTAGAATTATTGTTCATTGGTGATTCATAATAACTAATCTAGTTAACGAACAATACGTGAGTAAATAATGCACATTTATGCCGTGCATTAGGGGTGTCAAAATTAAATGTTTCTTCGATGCACTGCGATGTAGATGTGGACAATTCGATATCCGTTCCTTTATAGATTATCACCGGTTATAAAGTATCATTTATCTCATATGTGCTGTTGTGGTAGAATACTATTCGAACGAGGCGAGGGCGAGCAATTAAAATGCTCCAACTACTTAAAAAGCAGATAACTGTGCACACTTCGCTGCATGTGAGTTTGCTGGACACTGAAGTACAGCAGAACCAGAAGACACTTTTTAATTTCTCTCTTTTTCACTTCTCTCTCTCGCTATTAAAGAGATACTTGAGTGTCTGTAGACCGACGGCATTTATCACGGATCAGCTGTGATAGCTGCACAATGTGCAATTTATTACGTGTATACAGACTGTTACCGCGCATTCTTCAGTGTCTGCGTCACTCATCGGTGAAACTGTGATAACAGTTTTAGAGCCGATCGCAACCCTTTCTGTTGAGCGTGTGAACACAAAAACCAATCATAGGAATGTAAGAACACGCACGACAATGCTGAAATAGTAAGCAGGATAATATTTACATTCGTTTATTTGCTATAAATGCTCATGTTGACTTCTGTGATTGTATTTGAGTTTTGTTTGAATCATTCAAAAAGAGGTTTCTTTGAGCAGGTAATATATTCAAATGTCTGACTGCTCGTATTAAAGGATAAAATTGTATTACAGATAATATACTGTATAAATATATTTAACAATTTTAATTCTTGTGTTGTGAAGAAAAAACATAATTGTGGATGGAAAGTATCGTCAATGCACCGTGATGCACTGAGATATGGTATTGAATGGAATCGATAACATGCATGATAATCGGAATTGAACTGTGAGATCAGTGTAGGTTTACACCCTTACCGTGCATTTAGTTTGTATTGCCATGCACCCAAATTGTCCAGTAGTTAATGTATTTACTAACACATACAATTAAAAATAGATTTACAACATTTATTTATCTTTGTTATTGTCAATGAAAATACATTGTTTATTGTTAGCTCATGTTAACTCCTAGTGCATTAACTAATGTTAACAAGCACAACTTTGGATTTTAATCCATTAGTAAATGTTGATCTATGATTAATAAATGCTGTAAGATGATCCATACTTAGTTCATGTTGGTAAATACACCAACTAACATTAATTAATGGTCCTTTATATTAAAGTGTTACAATAAAACCTTACTGTAATTGAACTACACTATAAAAACTATCAAATAATATAAGTAACACTGGCTTTCAGAATTGGTATTTAAAGCAATTTGACCTGATCCATTTTTTGTTGTCAAACTCACATTTAGGGCACACTAACACTATCCGAACCATGCATAGGCGCGTTTCCTGATTCGTTTGAGAAGTGTGAGTGCTCTGAAATGGGCTCAGGCACGGTTCAGTTGGCCAGCCCTCTCCCTGTTGGAAGAGGTGTGCCAGAGCGCGGTTCACTTGGGCTTTGGCGCGGTACGCTTGTACAAAGTGCGCCTGAGCTCAAAACTAAAGGCACGACGTCACTTTTAGGGACTGCTTCATATGGATTGTTTATCATTAACAGTACCTCATATTTTCTGGCATTGTCCGTATACAAAACGGCTATGGGGAAGGTATCTAAGTTTATAAATGATAAAGTGTTATCAAATTTTCTTTTACTGTATGAATTTGTTATTTTTGTTTTTTTGAACTATGATAAGAAGTTGGAAAATGAAGCTTATGTTATTAATCTTTTGATTATACTTACCAAGTTTCATATCCATCGATGTAAATTTAGCAATCAGAAACCTCAGTTTTAGTGGTACTTAAAGAACTAAATATTATATAAATATCATTTGGAAGAGTACTAACAAAAAAGCTGTTAAAACCGTGTATTTGTTTGACACCTTTAAGTTATTTTGAGAACGCAAGGCCTAGCATTGTCATTTTTAATTTTAATCTTTTTTAGTTATTTCATTTTGTTTTACCTCTTGAGTTTTTGTACCTCTATATAAATTTTGAATAGTGTTTTGTATACCTCTGGCATTGTTTTGTATGTATCGTTCTTCCATTAATAAAAAAAAAAAAATAATCATTCTAATTTTCAATCAGCGCAAACTGTCGTAGTTTATTAAAGACGCAAACCCCTCGCTGCACGTCAGCCGCACCTTTGCAAACCTTCTAGTATGTGCAGCACGAGGACATTTATGACAATGAGCGTCAAAAGTTGTGGATCTGTTCGGCAAAGTGTTTGACTGTGTGTCATTGCATCCCAAACAACTAAAAATAATACAAAACGATATAAAGCAGGCAACGCAGTGGCGCAGTTGATAGTGCTGTCTGCAAGAAGGTCGCTGGTTCGAGCCTAGGCTGGGTCAGTTGGCTAGCTGTGTGGAGTTTGCATGTTCTCTCTGCGTTCACGTGGGTTTCCTCCGGGTGCTCCGGTTTCCCCCACAGTCCAAAGACATGCAGTACAGGTGAATTGGGTAGCTAAATTGCCCATAGTGTATGAGTGTGAATGAGTGTATGAGTGTGAATGAGTGTGTATGGATGTTTCCCAGTTCTGGGTTGCAGCTGGAAGGGCATCCACTGCGTAAAACATATGCTGGATAAGTTGTCGGTTCATTCCGCTGTGGCGACCCCGGATTAATAAAGGGACTAAGCCGAGAAGTAAATGAATGAATGAATGAATGATATGACTAAAGCAATCTCCACTGTGCTGAGCGAGAGCGTTAAACTGAACAGTCACATCATCGATGACGTAAACATGCTCAGGTCCGGTGGGTAAAAATGCAATGTGAGTGCAGGCCGAGGGGGAGAGGGGATGGGGACAATCGCGCTTTGGCACAGTTCAAGGCAACTGTACCTAATGTGAGTGCCCCCTTAATTGTATGTTACAAATATTGTCATCTCTGTGCTTTTGAATAAAACCGTCTATTTAATGAATAAATACAAAAGTCCACTACTACTGATAACGTATAAATTCCAGCATTTCTCATTCCTCTCAGAAACTTCTTTTGGGAAGCAGCTCACATATTTTGGATCTCTAATAACGCATTCTCAGCAAACACGCCAATGTTTTGACTCTTCAGGTTGAAGCCAAATAACACATTGCGATAAAGACCTTCTCAGGAAAGGGGTGGAATAAAAATGAGTTTTGGAGCAAGCGATCGAACAAATGTCAGAGGAAATGTGATAAGTTAACATGACATGTTGTTATTCACCTGAAGGGCTCTGTCTCGTGGACGTCCAGTGCTGCTCCTCGTATTCTGCCTTCTTTCAGAGCCTGAGCCAGGGCTTTCTCATCCACAAGTCCACCACGCGCAGTGTTCACTAAGAAGGCGCCTTGACGCATCTAGATCAGGGAAAAATAATGAGCATAAACAAATGAGGCGGTGATACTAAAGTAATAAGCACCAAGACACTGTGGTTTACAGTGAATTTATCACAGCTAAGTTGTTAAGCATGATATGGAGCCTAAAAACATTTACTGTGTTATAAAATATATCAGAATGCAGTTGGAATTCATGTTATGAAAGCAAAAAAAAAAAAAAAGAAATCATTGAATAGGTCTGTGTGTTTCAAAGGATTTGACATAGATAAGCAAGCAAGATTCTTTTTTTTCAATTCACACAACTTTCAAGTCACACAACTGAGCACAGATATTGATATTGACTTTTTACAGCAGTTTAACAAAACACGAGGTGAACTCTTTCTCCCTTATTCTTATGGACATTTTGTTTTTGATAATTACGGTGTTACTGTAAACAAAAAAAATCGGAGCTTTATTATTATTGTTATTTTACACTAATTTCTGTGCTTTGTTTACCCAATAAAGTGAATCTAATTGGATTTGCTTTGTAAACATTAAATACAATTAAAAACGGTATTACTTTTTATTTCATATATTAAGGTTTTAGTTATGATACTACTAAAATCATTCCACAGAAATCCACAGATTTTTACCAAAATTCTGCGCAGAAATAGCAAAAAAATAAATAAATAAATAAATAAATAAATAAAAATAAAAAAATCGCTGCAGATTCCATCTGGCCCTACTAATGAGCCACTGATTCAATGATCCATTCATTAACATTACTTGTCACTTGCTTCATTTCTAATTATGTCAACAGTTTTGAACAAATCATTTGAATGAATAACACAATGAATTATTAAAGACAGAGACTTGCTGCCACCATCTTACTTTTGGCAGTTTTATTGTCATGATATTTCAGCCATATTACAGCTGAAAATATTATTGTCATGATATTTCAGTCATATTACAGCCAAGGAACATAAAAACATCCTGCAAAAAATCTTTATAATTATTATCATTTCAAGACCCCCCAATTATAGCAATATTTTTGTCAATATTGCACACCCCATTTGCAGAAGTGAATGTGTGCAGGACCTGTTTGATGGTGAAGTCATTGATCAGATGGTGGTTGTGCTCATTCAGACTGCAGTGTAAAGTGACGCAGTCGCTGTGGAAGAGCAGGTCCTGTAGGGTGTTGACTCTCTGCAGCCCCAGGGCGCGCTCCATCCCGTCAGACAGGTACGGGTCGTAGAAGATCACACTGAAGCCGAACGCTTTTGCCCTCAGCGCCACCGCCTGTCCAACACGCCCTGAAGGGTACACAGTATATCACTTTAACCTTGCCTGTAGGTGTTGTTGTATTACATGAGTTCAGTGTAATGCCCGTCACTGACGAGGCGTGGTAAAATGACAACTCTTGTCTACAACAAAACAGCTTTCATTAAAATGATGTGTTTTTTTTGTTAAAGAGATAGATCACTCAAAACTGAAAATTTACTCATTATGTAAACCACCTGAAGTGGTTGTAAACCTTTATGAGTATCTTTCTTTAATTGAACACAAAACAAGTTATTTTGAAAAATTTTAGAAATCGGAAACCATTCACTTCCATTGTAGGAACAACTATGGAAGTCAACGGTTACTGTTTTTTTCAGCATTTTTCTAAACATTTTCTTTTTTTTTCAACAGAAGAGAACAACTTAAAGAGGTTTGTGATACTATCCCTTTAAAGCACCAGTTTGAAATGTGCATTTTTATTCAATGTTATTGATGCAATCTCAACTGAAGCACGAAGAAAGGGTGGGACATAGAGTAGCCCCTTCCCCTTTTATAAAACAGCCAGCATTTTATTCTATCATAGCTCTGACTGTGATGGTACAAGACTTAATAAGAAACTGAAGTATGAAGTGACGTGAAAAAAAAAAAAAAAAAAAAAACGGTGATCCATGTATTCACAAACTGCAAGTTTTGGATATTTCAGGCTCATATTTTCTAAAAGTGAATTTTGACACTGATTTGGAGCACACTAGTTTATAGTTTATAGCTATCCTTAAAATAAACACACAGTACTGATACTTTCATCTAAAAAACTTTATTTTAATTTCACAATAACTTTAAGTTCTCGATATTCAATTTTAAAATGGAACTTTTCTATGTAATGTGATTTTTACATCATTACTTCACTCTTCAGTGTCTTACGATCCATCAGAAAAGCATTCTGTTGAGCTCATTTGACTCTCAAGATATTTTATCATTATTATCAATGCTGAAAACCGTTATACTGGTAATCTTTTTTCTGGAAACCAAGTTACGGTTATTTTATAAAATAGTTTTTTTGGAATTCTTTTAAAAACAGAAAAAAAGTCAAAGTAACATGATTTATTTTTAAAAATGCTATATTAAACATTATAAAATGTTTTTACTGACACGTTTGCACAATGTAATGTTTTCTTGCAGAATAAAAGTATTTATTTACTTTAAAATTAATCGTATTTATGCTAAACTTCTACAGAATATCTTAAATAAAGAAAAGTTATTATTAAAGAAAAATAATATAGAAAATGAACACAGCATAAAAAGTTGTACAAGTTGATCAGAAAAAAAGAAAATCCTTAATAGTAAGCCCTGAAATCTGTATCACTTTCTTTTTGGTCTGTAAACAGTCCTTCAGGCCCTGTTTACACCTGTTATTTAAGAGGCATCTTCATGGGTCAGATTACAAGTGGATGAGTGAGCTTGTCTACTTTTGTGATTGGTAGGGGACATGTGAGAAAGTGCAGCAAAACAACTTCTTCATACTTCCGCGCATTGCACCAAAACACTCAATCTAAATCACAGTTGTCACCATATCCTATACATTCACTTGCTTTCCTGCTGGCTGCGTAAAGTTGGTTTGTTCACTCAATAGTACTTGTGTGTCACACTGAGCTTTCCTGCAAACATTGAGAAGCGAAAAATAGGACTTAAAGGTGTTGATGAAATGCGAACAGATTTGAAACAGTATCCACTTAATAGCAAGTGAAAACGATATTGCATCTCTGTTCAGTTGTTATTTTTATAAATATTTATGCATCACAATTAGAATTGTTCATGTTTTTGTTGTTTCCAGCTTTAAATTTACATTTACAGACACTAAAATTGCACAAACAAATACTTTAGATCTAATTTAAGCCAAGTTCAGACAACAACATTTTTCCCTGATTTCACCACAATTTGTTTGATGCAGGGTATTCGTAAACAACAAATAAGCGATGCAATATTCCTTCTCATACAGCGTGTCATAATGCATGACAACCGATTAGGGCTGCACAATATTATCGTAATGGTGATAAAAGTGTACAATACATGCATCTCAGATATGTGTAATAAATTACATTTATTTTATGCATCTGCTGTTTATCTAAATTTGACCAAGCAGATAGGGCCTTACTATCTTTATCCCCGACCTCCCCATTAGTTCCTGTTCTGCTGTTGTTTGGAGCAGCCCAAAGGTGAACCCAGAGCCGAAAATAACTACTTAAGACGGGAGTCAAGACAAGAGTGAAAAATGACAACAGCCAATCAGAATCAGAATATCTGCTGAGGTAGTACGGTCAATTTTGTTGTTTTGAAAAAACAAACAGTAGGCCTGATGACCTACTACCACTGGCGAGATTCTGTAGTGGCATCCAATGGACACTTTCCTATCCCATGAAGCCATGCAAGAGATGCAAAAGATATGGGTAGGTCATGTAATAATGACAAATGTCCGAAACATCTGAATTCCGCTCATTCATTCATTTTGCTTCGGCTTTTGCTCGTCTCTGATTTATCAGAGGTCGCCACAGCGGAATAAAACCGCCAACTATTCCAGCATATGTTTTACACAGCGGATGCCCTTCCAGCCACAACCCAGTACTGGGAAACACCCATACACTCTCATATTCACACATGCACTCATATGCTAAGGCCAATTTTGTTCACACAATTCCCCTATAGCTCATGTCTTTGGACTGTGGGAGGAAACCGGAGCACCTACAGGACCACCCACACGAACACTAGGAGAACATGCAAACTCCACACAGAAATACCAACTAGCCCAGCCGGGACTCGAACCAACGACCTTCTTGTTGTGAAGCGACAGTCCTAACCACCAATTCCACTCATAATACGTTAATAATAATATGAATATGATTAGTTTCTAACTGTATTTGACACCCCTACTGTATTTTGGATGCATGAAATGAATCTACTTATCTGCAGTTTTTGTTCAGAAAACACACACATACATATATATATGGGAAACACTCAAAGGAACAATTACAGAGACATTTGTAATGTATGTGGCTTCTTGACTAAATGTATATCAGCGGCAAGTGATCATGAAGCATATTTGCTACTTGCGACACACCAAGATTTTATCAAAACTAAATCGCATAATTGGACAGTCTTAGTCTTAATAAGGCTTTAGACCAGGGGTTGGGAACCTTTTTTTAGCACAGAGCCATTTCTGATTTTTTTTAATCAAATGTATTTTTTAAAGAGCCATTGGGGGTGTGTATATAACAAAACCTTTATTTAGTCATAAACAAAACCTTTGTTTATGTTCATGCAAACTCAAAAATAAACAAATTTTATGCATCACAATGTATGAACAAAGGACAATTTAAAGAATTTTTTTTGTTTGCCATTACCCCTTTTTGGTGTCACGATTCAGGTTAAACCACAGCATCACATATGCGCATTGGTTAAAAAGTCATTTTATTGTAAACTGAGTTCTTATTCATTTTGCTGTAGAAAATACAACAAAAAGGGAATTGTAATTGTCTTTTCAATAAGACACTGATTTCTAGTGACAGTTATAATTTTTTAAAGTTTCAAAAATTATTGAAGAGAGACAGCTGGAGAGCCACATATTTTTGTTCAAAGAGCCATATGTGGCTCCCGAGCCATAGGTTCCCTACCCCTGCTTTAGACGATGTTTCTGTTATTGCACACTGCCCGCCAAAACATATGTTTTTAAATCACTATCATTATTGTGCTGTCGCGTAACATTTACATAGCACATTTTTAAATACGGATTGTTTTCAATACATCTCAATACAGCATAATTTACCCTAAACGCTCTAGACCAGGGGTCTCTAGCTCGCGGCCTGCGGGTCATTTACGGCCCCCTCTCCTCCTCCCTCCGGCCCGCAACTGACATCAAAATTATAACGAGACGTTGATGTTTTTGAATCACTCTCATTGTTGTGCTGTCACCTATAGCCACTTGTGGTTTTGACTCCCCCACCTATAGGACATTTAAAGTACTGCATTATATTATACTGTATTTCAGTTGTACTTTCGTTTTTTTCTCAGTGTGCAGTCGAGAGTAAAGCACATGCAGATTATTTCTGTGGCTGATTTAAACGTTTATTTTTAACGTTTTTTTTTTTCTCTTTTTACTAAAACTATTTTTGCAAATATTCAAGGGTCTTTTTGATCATTATTATATTATTATATTAACTGATTTTGATTACTATCAGTTTTATATCACCTGTATTTTGTTTAACAAACACTTTTACATTGCTTACACATTACTGATGGTGTAACAAATATGCAAATTTTGCTCATTCGATTCAAATAAGCTGCGTCCCAAATGGCACACTATGCACTTATGCACTTTGTACTTACGCACTTAAACACTCAACAGCATAGTATATGAATGTAGTGTTGTCCCAAATGGAACACTAATGTTTTTTTACTTAGCGGAGTTCCCTGATAATGTTGGACTGTGGGCAAATTAGTAAAATTAATGACCAAAGTACCAAAAAATACCTGCCATGAGTATAACTCATTCATCTTCGTAGAACAATTTTGCTTTCACAATCCAAAATAAATAAAGTTATCCAACATGTGTGCCCGATAGCTCCGCCCCTTCCGCTACATGAGCAAAACTGCGGTCGTTGAGTACGTGTAGTGTCCAACATAACACACCTTATGTTGTTTTCAGTGTGAATGCACTACTTACACTATTTATACTACAAAATGGCGTAGAATAGTTCATAAGTATACGATTTGTGACGCACCTACAGTCTCATTTCATAGATTTTCCTCATATGCATGTTGAGATTTGTATGAAAACTATGTATATTTTACTGCTAGTTGAATTAAACATGTTAAAGTAAATCTGAACAGAGATGTATAGTAACGAAGTAGAACTACTTCACTACTGTACTTAAGTACTAAAAGGCTGTATCTCTACTTTACTGGAGTATTGTTTTTTCTCCTACTTACACTTTTACTTCAGTAAATATTTTCAATGAGTTTAATACTTTCACTCCGATAGATATTTTTATGTGCTGCATCGTTACTCGTTACTAGGGGTGTCAAAATTATTGATATCGGTTCAGGAATAGATCATAACCGATTATTACGTACTGACGTCGTTTATCTCCTATGCGCGATGTTGCAGTAGAATACTATGGCGAACGATGCGAGGGCGAATAAATAACGCTCTTACTACAATGAAGGCGGCACAGCACACGAGCTGCTATTTCACTACTACGGAGAAATGCTGTAAAACTCCATCTTTACCTCTCTCTCTCACTTTGGACATTTGACCCGCTGGCGTATTTGTGAGGTAACTTTTCCTCTCCTCTTGGCTGTTAAAGCGATACTTGTGGATCCAGACACGAGCGTGCCCGAGGTACAAGATTTCTTCCTTGTGTCTATTATGGATTACCTGTGATAACCGCGTATTATGCGTAATTGCGCATACCGCGGCTGTTCTTCACGCCATCGGAGTGGATTACGGAGTGTTTTTGTGACACACAACTTTGAAAGGTGTGTGTTAAACCTGTTATAGTCTGTCAGATCTGTGATTCAAGCGTGAGAGAAATACAGTATCGTAAGCAGTGTTTCAAAAAAACATATTTAAAATAAACAAAAAAATACGATGTCTTTTAATTGCTTTCTTTTATAACTACATTACACAATACTTGCACTTTTACTTTCAGTACTTGAGTAGTAAATTTTTAAATACACTATTTGCAATACTTAAGTCCAAAAAATGTTGACTACTTTAGTACTTCCACGTGAGTATGGTGCTTAAAGAGCACTTCAACTTCTACTCAAGTCCTTTTTCATAGAGCACTTGTACTTTTCTGGGTCTCTAGTACTTTATACATCTCTGAATCTGAATATATACTTACTTTTCCCCACTTTGTTGTAGTTAAAGTTACCTAAATTGTTTTTGCTGTTCTTACGCTAACTGTTAAACTTTTGGTAATGCAACAATTGGTTGGGATAGAATAATAATATTTATTATTATCATTATTACGACTATTTACATGTCAAAATGCTCATTTAAACAACCATAGATATATTTCAGCATTTGTGTGAAGCCAAAAGCGTGCTGACTTGCATAATCACTGGTGACAGGTAATGCTTGAAATATAAACATCAGGTCTGTTGTCCTAAGATGCATCAGTTTCGTCACTTTTTTCTTATGTTTAAATGTTAAAATGGCCCTCCTATGAACTGGCAGTTACTGAAATGGCCCCCCGCCCATTTGTGTTTGAGACCCCTGATTTAAAGGCTTAATTAGGTTAATTAGGCAAGTCATTGTATAACAGTAATTTCTTCTGCAGACAATCAAAAATATATATAGCTTAAGGGGGCTAATAATATTGATCTTAAAATAGTTTTTAAAATATTTAAACTTGCTTTTATTCTAGCCAAAATAAAAAAAGTATTGGACTATAACAAAAATATTATAGGAAATACAGCAAATTCCTTGCTCTGTATAATTTGGGAAATATTTATTAAAAAACGAAAACTGACAGGAGGGTGAATAATTTTGACTTCAGCTGTATTTCGTTTTGAATAATCGTGATTACAATTATGACAAGAATAATCGTGATTATGATTTTTCCCCATAATCGAGCAGCCCTGGTTTGTGTATATGAATACAGAAAAAAACGCATAGCAAAATTTGTGATTTTAGTGTGCCAAGACCTTAAGAGGTTGGTTCTGGCCTGGAATACACAGCAAAGTGGATCAGACTTCATTCTGAGAGTCAAAATGTATTTACGTGAGACAACGCACCCAGTCCAATGATCCCCAGTGTCTCTCCTCTGATTCGGGCTGCTCCAGACGCGACCTCCCGAATCTGTTCCACACTCTGGACTCGCGTGCCTTCCCGGAGAGCCTGGTGCAGCCAGGTGGTGCGTCGGTAGAGATTTAAGATGTGACACATGGTGGAGTCTGCAGTCTCCTCTACTGATGCTGCTGGCATGTTGCAGACGGCTATACCTGCAGATGTGGAGAGGTTACGCTCCTAATACAGAAAATAAACAGACTGCTGTAGAGCATGTGGGATGTAATGGCAAAGCATTACCTAAGTCTCCAGCAGACTTTATGTCGATATTATCAAAGCCGCTCCCAATGCGGACAATTATACGAAGTGCTTTGAACTTTTCCAGGTCCTCCCTCATCAGGGTGATGGTGTGGTACATGAGAGCACCCACTGCTTCATTTAATACCTGAGAATGGAGACAGAAACTACAGTCAGTTTATGTAAAGAAGATAAAAATGTATAACTCCCAATATATAATATATCTCAAGATCAATACTTTATTTTAAATATTTCTAATTGCATACAATGTAAAACAGCATTGCAAGCTTAAACAACTTTCAGAAGTTTAAGCTATGCAAAGACATTCATTTCTAGAATTTCTTCTACACATACATGTTCTACACACACGCACACAGATACACACTTATACATTCATTCTTTTAATGTTGGCCATAAAATATGTTCACTTTTTATTTTATTTTATATTTATTATATATTTTTCATTTTATATTTTTTATTTTATTTTATAAATTTTTTTATTTAATTTAATAAATGTTTTTTATTTGATTTAATATTTTACTTTATTTTATATATTGTATTTAATTTTTTTAAGAATTTTATTAATAATTTTTTTATTTAAATTTTTTTAATTTAATTTAATTTATTTTATTTTATTTTAAATGGTATTTAAATTGTTTCCCCCAAAGACATGCGGTACAGGTGAATTGGGTAGGCTAAATTGTCCATTGTGTATGTGTGTGTGAATAAGTGTGTATGTGTTTCCCAGTGATGGGTTGCAGCTAGAAGGGAATCGGCTGCATAAAACAAATGCTGGATAAGTTGGCGGTTCATTCCGCTGTGGCGACCCCAGATTAATAAAACGACTAAGCCGAAAAGAAAATGAATGAATTTTCTTTAATATTTTTATATTTTATATTTTTTTATTTTATATTTTTTTTTATTAAATTGTATATATTTTATTTTTATTTATTTATTTATTTTATTTTATTTTATTTTATTTTATTTTATTTTATTTTATTTTATTTTATTTTATTTTATTTATTCTGCAAAAAACAACCACCTGTATGTACTTTATCCTGCTTATTATATCGCTACATGCTACAAATGTAAAAACACACAAAACATTGGATCTCATACATGTTTTTTGTATATGCACATTTTAACTTCTCAGCATGATGTCTAGATTTTGAGGATTTTTTGGTCTACTTCACTTTGTCAGGAGGTTATATTCTTATATTCTTGATTGCGAACAGCTGAGGCAGCATTCAGGCCTGAGTGTGGCTAGAGAAATTGAACTCAGGTGTGATGAGCCAGAGTTAAGTTCCGTTTTAAGAGGGAGCAAACATTTTTCACACAGGGCTATGCAGTTTAGTATCTTGTTTTCCCTTAGTAATTAAAACCTTCATTTGAAAACAGCATGATATGCTAACACACAACACAGCACAACATAACATAACATAACATAACATAACATAATATAACATAACATAACATAACATAACATAACATAACATAACATAACAACATAACATAATAATATAATAATATAATATAATTTAATATAATATAATGTAATATAATATAATATAATATAATATAATATAATATAATATAATATAATATAATATAATATAATATAATATAATATAATATAATTCTGTCTTCATTCAAATCCAAATAAACTCCTAAAACCATGAATGTGGCTGTGCGTTTCATTGTCATAACATAATAATGCACCATTTTAAATCTGATGAGAAAATCCTTAGGTGAACTCTTAATTGGAAACTATTACAACAATCACTACACGCCTCCAAGATGTTTTACTGTTAATATGACTCAACATGATGCCACAAGTTTTCACTCTGAATACAAACGTCACTCTACAACTTCACTAATGACACTTCATGTTGATTAATCAGTTTACTTGAATACGCTTGACATAATCTAATAAACCGTCAAATTCAGGAGAAACACGCGCAACATAAGTAGATTTACCACATCATAACTCTGGCTCTAAATGAAAAACATAATTTGCTTTGCCACGGATCAAGAAAAATCTCAGCATTAAGCAATCAGTTTTGGTTTATGAGCTACAAAGCAATGAGATTTTAACAGACATTTTTTACAGTTTTAGTAGACAGTTTTCTTGTCACTTCATCATCTGCTAATAATTCCTCTCCAGACAGACAATTGATTTTACATCTTGAGGAGAATGAATCATCAGTGAACCAGCTAGAACTGAACAAAAACAATAGAAACCATCATAGAAGTTCAAATGGTTTCCACTACAAGTGAAAATGACATACCATCAAATTCTAGGCATCAAAACTAGACAGTTTATTTATTTATTATGCGTTTTGGGACATATTCCATCAGAATTTATTGGTTTTAACAAGCCACCAATAGAAGGCAAACAATTACCAGTAGAGTGGAGACTGATCATTACAATTTATAATTTTGTTTTCAAGAGTTCGCCCTTGCCGATGTTTGATTAGAAAGCATGTTTGGCATGCTGTCCCAGGAAAAAGCCCTGAGCTCGTGAGATCCTCAAGCCTGGGGCTCCCTCCCGTTGTAGGGCGAGAGAAATCTGAGCTCAGGTAGGTCTCGAGAACTCCCCAGCTTGATTATGAATTGGCTATGAAGATTGTATGATGAATTCATTGCCTAAAATGACAATTTAATTTGTCAATTTATTTATGTTACATGTTTTGGTCTGTGGGAGGAAACTGAAGTGCCCGGGGAAAACCCACGCAAACACGGGGAGAACATGCAAACTCTGCACAAAAACGCCGACCTGGCCAGGTAAGGTCTGAGCCAGTGACGTTCTTGCTGTGAGGCAATGATGTTAACAATTGGCCTCCGTGCCACTCTAATAAGGAAAAGGGGAGGAGTAGGGGTGGAGGGGGGATTCTTCAAGACGAAAAAGGCTAGGTAAGATGCTTTGGTTATTTATAGTGATTTAGGAATCGTCTGATTGATGAATTGTGCGTTAGCTAACAAGGAACAGCTGATATTAATCATAAGCGCAGGCTCCTCTCGAAATTAGTTTATAAATAAACTTCACTTATTGAGTGAAAAATACATACATACATGAAATTTATGTATGTAAATTAAATTAAATTAAATTAAATTAAATTAAATTAAATTAAATTAAATTAAATTAAATTAAATTAAATTAAATTATCATTAAATAATTTATTGGTTTTAACAAGATATAAACAACCAATAAAATGCCAAAAAATACCAGTGGAGTGGAAACTGATCATTACAGTTTCTATTAAAACCAATACAATTTCCAGTATAATTTTGTTTTCATTGAGTTAAATTAAATTAAATTAAATTAAATTAAATTAAATTAAATTAAATTAAATTAAATTAAATTAAATTAAATTAAATTAAATTAAATTAAAATATTTTCGATCTATGGGCAATTTAGAAGTGACTGAAAATATGTTTTTAAGGAGTTGCCATGTATCATTAAAAGAGCCATAACTAGCACACAGAGAGAATTTTATCCCTTTTTACCTTAAAAAAATACTTAGTATCTTCAAGCCACTGTGAAATACCTGATTTATCCAAAGAAATAAAATCGATCATCTAGCCAATAAAGAAGTGAAAGCAAGTGCAGATTTTGAGGTCTCCTTCACTTTGTCAGGAGGTAATATTTAAATGATTTCTTGATTGTAAGCATTAATCAGGCCTGGGTGTGGCTACAGAAATTGAACTTTGAACCAGAAATTGTGTGATGAACCAGAGTTAAGCTACGGTTTAACAGTTATGGTTTCACACAGGGCTATGTAGTTTTGTAATTTGTTTTCTCTTAGTAATCAACTGTTTAGATCAGTCCAAACCTCGTGAAAGCCAAAGACTGCAGTGCTGGAGCAGATCTCCATTTTGGCTTTTGAATATTTTGGACACAGTCGATTTCTGTTATAATCATTAAAACCCACTACAAATTGTATTGATAGAACTTTGATGATGTTTCTTTTGTCTGTTTGTTTTTCTGATTGTTGATTTGACACAATATAGAAATATAAATGACTTGAGACTGTACAGTATCTCTCCATTCAACAGCGGTCGATTAAATAAATGCAATAAGAAGGTTCTTTGTAGGTTTGTGGGAAGGGGCAAAAAGGCAGTGCCATCTGTCTGTGCAGGCCTGGGGAGTGTTCTTTGAGAATCAAACTGGCAACCGCCCAAACCCACACAAAACATGCCAAAAGCGATCGGCAGATCAGCAGAAACAAAATGCACAGGCCCCAGTAAACATCTGAATAAACATAAACGCCTTCAGAAGGAGTAAATATTTATATGACATGGAATTAAGCGATCTGTGTTGACAGAGAATGAGTTATGGTCTTTTCTGGCTGGTCTTTCGCGTGAAGCCAGTTAAATGAATGGAGCAAATGAGTTTAATTTAGGTTCATGGTCAGTGTGAAAGTGAAAACAGTCTGACAGCGGTAAACCAGGTTTCATTGTTCATTTTTTCCCCATTTCATTTCATTGTGTCATTTCGCTCTATGTGTACGAACACAATGCTTCCCTTGATCTTGTTCCAGTCCACAAACACTTGTATGAGTCATTGGTGCTCATTTTTAGCCACAATTCAACTTTTCATTCTAAAAAGCAATTAATAGCAGAAATTATTTCTGAAATTATACATCCGTCTATGCATTTAATAGAAAAAAACTGAAATAAACGTAACCATGTTTTATAAAAATATATAGGTCGACTGCTCACTTATCAGCTCAAATTGCCTTGATTTTATGCTTTTAAATGAAACTTGGCTAGATGACAGCTGTAGTGCAGCAGTTTTGAATGAAACAGCTCCTTTAAACTTTGACTTTTTGAGTGTTTGCAGAGCCAATAGGAGAGGTGGAGGCATTGCTGCCCTGTTTAAAGATGTCTATGAGTGTAAACAAGTGTCATTTGGTGACTTTTTGTCTTTTGAATATCTGAGTATAGTACTAAAAGGTGCTCCACGTATCTTACTGATCATTATCTACAGACCTCCAAAATATTCTCCAGCTTTTATTGATGATTTTACAGAGCTGTTATCATTAGTAACCTCTGAATTTGACTATTTTACCATTGCTGGGGATTTTAATATTCACATTGATAATCCAGAAATCAATGCTGTAAAAGAACTGATGACTGTTTTGAACACTTTTGATCTGACTCAGCATGTTCAAGGACCCACACACAATCGTGGACACACTCTTGATCTACTTATAACTAAGGGTTTACACATTTCATCAACTGTTGTTAAGGATGTTGCACTATCTGATCATTTCTGTATTTTCTTTGATATATTGATCACTCCAGCTATTAAAGACAGATCTGTCTCTGTCAGAAAGAGATGCATAAATGAGAACACTAATGAGCAGTTTATGAAGGCCATATCGCTAGCACCAAGTATATCTGCAGACTCTGTTGATTCTCTCCTTGATTTGTTTATTTCTAAAGTTAAGAATGTCATAGATGACATTGCTCCTGTTAAAGCCAAGAATATAACTAGCAGGCAAAGGGGATCTTGGTCTAGGTCCCCAAAATTAAAAATGACGAAAAGACAGTGCAGAAAAGCTGAGCGTATGTGGAGAAAGACGAAACTAGTAGTCCATTATAATATCTATAAAGACAGTCTTCGTGCTTTCAATATGGAACTAAAAACTGCTAGGCAGACTTTCTTTTCAAGCCTTATAAACAGCAACGTAAACAATGCTCGTAAACTCTTTGCAACGATAGAGAAACTCACAACCCCCCCCAGTCGGATTCCCAGTGAGCTACTCTCTGAAAGCAAATGTAATGAGTTTGCTCATTTCTTTACTGACAAGATCAATAATATAAGAAAGGCAATCAGCTCATCCAATCAGCCAAATTGTGTCGACGTCAGACTAGCTCAACCACAAATTAAGAAATCAGACATTATGTCCGATTTCATGGCAATTAATGGCAAAATCTTAGAAGAGATCGTGCAAATTATGAAAACATCAACCTGCAGTCTCGACACGCTCCCCACATCATTCTTTAAAACGGTGTTGACCTGCTTAGAAATGGATCTTCTAAAAGTGGTAAATGCTTCACTTCTCTCTGGGATTTTTCCTAACTCACTTAAAACTGCAGTTGTTAAACCCCTCTTGAAGAAGAGCAACTTGGATAACACCATATTGAGCAATTACAGGCCCATCTCAAATCTCCCTTTCATTGGCAAAATCATTGAAAAAGTTGTTTTTAACCAGGTTAACAAGTTCCTAAACTACAAGGGGTGTTTGGACAATTTTCAATCTGGTTTCAGACCAAATCACAGTACAGAGAGCGCCCTTATAAAAATAATCAATGACATCCGCCTAAATACAGATTCAGGCAAACTAACAGTGCTGGTACTGCTCGATCTCAGTGCTGCATTTGACACTGTCGATCACAGCATACTCCTGGATAGGCTGGAAAATTGGGTTGGGCTGTCTGGGACGGTCCTCAAATGGTTCAGATCTTACCTTGAAGGAAGAGGTTACTATGTCAGTATAGGTGACCATAGGTCAGGGTGGACACCCATGACATGTGGAGTCCCACAAGGCTCGATTCTGGCACCACTCCTGTTCAACCTTTATATGCTCCCTCTGAGCCAAATAATGAGAAAGAACCAAATCTCCTACCACAGCTATGCTGATGACACTCAGATCTACCTAGCCTTACTGCCTAATGACTACAGCCCCATTGACACCCTCTGCCAATGCATTGATGAAATTAACAATTGGATGTGCCAAAACTTTCTTCAGTTAAACAAAGAGAAAACTGAAGTCATTGCGTTTGGGAACAGAGATGAGGTTCTCAAGGTGAATGCGTACCTTGGCTCTAAGGGTCAAACAACAAAACATAAGGTCAAGAATCTTGGTGTGACTCTGGAGTCAGATCTGAGTTTCAATAGTCATATCAAAGCAGTTAGTAAATCAGCATACTATCATCTCAAAAACATTGCAAGAATTAGATGCTTTGTTTCCAGTGAAGACTTAGAGAAACTTGTTCATGCTTTTATCAGCAGCAGGGTGGATTACTGTAATGGCCTCCTCACTGGCCTTCCCAAAAAGACAGTCAGACAGTTGCAGCTCATCCAGAATGCTGCGGCCAGAATTCTGACCAGAACCAGGAAATCAGAGCACATCACACCTGTCCTCAGGTCTTTACACTGGCTCCCAGTCACATTTAGAATAGATTTTAAAGTATTATTACTGGTCTATAAATCACTAAATGGCCTAGGACCTCAATACATTACAGATATGCTCACTGAATACAAACCTAACAGATCACTCAGATCTTTAGGATCAAATAGATTAGAAATCCCAAGAGTTCAGTCAAAGCAGGGTGAATCAGCTTTCAGCTACTACGCCCCTCGCTGCTGGAATCAGCTTCCAGAAATGATCAGATGTGCTCCAACATTAGGCACATTCAAATCAAGACTGAAAACACATCTGTTTAGCTGTGCCTTTACTGAATGAGCACTGTGCTACGTCCGACTACTATGTTTTTCTCTTCTTTTTAATTCTTTTATAACACATTTTATCAGCTTTTATTTTATTTTTATTCTTACCATTTTTATGTTTGTTTTTATTTCTCTTATAATTGTTTCTTTTATTCCTGTTTATGTAAAGCACTTTGAATTGCCACTGTGTATGAAATGTGCTATATAAATAAACTTGCCTTGCCTTGCCTTGCCTTGCCTTGCCTTGCCTTGACTGTGTAAAATCTAAAATGGGATTCATAACAATAAAACCTCTTCAGGATTAAGTAGACCAAGAATCACTGGATGATAACATTTAAAAAGACTATTTAAAGATCATAATGTAGCCCCATAATACTAATTAATTTTCATTTTAAACCTTTATACTAGGGCTGCACAATATATCGTTTCACCATTGATATCGCAATGCACGCATTCGCAATGGTCACAATGCAAGATATGCAATGTTGAGTCTGAATTATAGTTGACCAGGAGATACAGAATTGTCTTTAATTACTGTATTTATGCAATTTATGGACCAAAAAATCTTACTTAGAATTTTTGTCTTGTTTCTAGTCCAAATATCTACATTTCAAAGCAAAAAACATTTTTACATTTTTTTTTACCCCACTTGCAGATAATTTTGATTTAAATGAATAAGAATCTAAGAGTTTGTAGATATTTGTACAAGAAAAGAGACAAAGCAAACCAATATGCATATTCCTGCTTTATATACTTTATTTACGTATCCTACTTTATACTAATCTTCAAACCTTTAGGTTTTACCAATCTGTTTTTTTTTTTATCTAGGGGTGTGCAATATTGAACAGTTCAATATATAAGAAACTAATATTGAATAAAGACATACAGTACAATGATTCAATACTTTTTCATGACAATGAACATGGACATAGTTGATATTGTGGGAACTTCAAATTACCATCAAGAATTACTTACTATTTAAACTTTTAGGGTGTTTTTTTAAGGAATATTTACATTGTATTTGCAGCGGTGTTCATAACAGAGTCAAATGCTACTAGCTTAATTGGTTAGCTAAATAGTTCAAACATGAACATTTTCACATGTCAATCTGGCCTACTGCATGCTGAAAATTTGAGTAAAAATCCTTTGAGTATTTATTGCGCTGTTGTTTATCAAAAAAAACCTATGTAATAGTTAACATTAAATATTTTAACTAAACTCACAATGAAAACTACAAAAACTTTATTAAAAACTAATTATTCTTAGGTGATGCTAATTTCTTAGTTAATGCCTAATAACACGTTTAAATTATAGTTGTGATCTGATTACTAGTCATAATTTTTTTATTAAATGGAGTTAATAACTAATACAATTCTGTTCTATTTGTAAAGTAATATTAAAATAGTAAAAGTCATAAATCTGCCTTTATCTTGCTGTTGATTTAAATCTATTAACTAACATTTACTAATGAGATTTCGTTGCATAGTTAAAACATTTGTGTACTCTGAACATGTATATACAATAAAGCAATACACTAAGTATTGTTATTATACCTGTTTTTTGCAGCTTAGGTCTTGATAATACTGTATATTGCCAAAAGCTTCAACAATTAATCGCAACAAGAAAATTTGATACAGTCATAAGCCTAGCTGAACGAGTTTTGAGTCAATGACTCAGTGATCCATTCATTAAACCAGTCAAACACCGGGGAAAATAAGTATTGAACATGTCATGTTTTTATTTTATTTACAATAACAAAGGGCAGAGGGTCGCTGAAGAACTTCTGAGAGAATTCAGCTGCTGTCTGGGCTTTCCCTGCCTTTCTACACCTCCCTTTGTTCATGTATTCAATGCTTTTTCCCTGTGTCATTTCATTTCCTTACGCATCATTTGTAAACTAATTTTATTCATTTTCATTGCATTTATAGATTTCTTTGGTTGTTATCAACATCTGGAGAAAATTTCAAGTCAACAGCACCTTTAGAAATATGTTTTCTAAGCAAAATGGTGACGTGTTCAATACTTATTTTCCCCCCGCAGTCTGCTTAATTTCTAAATGAATCAGTTGTTTCAGACTAGAACCGGTTTGTTGCTTTTATTTTTACATCAGTAAATCTGTTACACTGGCAATAAGTCAATTGAACATTATTTTTATTATATTTTTTACAGAAGTTATCTAAAACATTAAAGCAGATATTACTGTCACTCAATCTATTGAATGCATCCTTACAAAATAAAATTATTAATTTCTTCAAAACTACTCAAACTTTTAACAATATCAATAAATGCTGTAAAATAGTTGCTGATGTTTATTTATCTAATTTTAAGTCTAGTTGAGTTGCAGCCAAATATATATATATATATATATATATATATATATATATATATATATATATATATATGTATATATATATATATATATATATATATATATATATATATATATATATATATATATATATATATATATATATATATATATGTACGGTGCCTTCTCTTATTGTGTCTGTCTCAGAGTTCATTCACGCATTTTCTGTCTGACACACAACACTGAAGTCAGATGCAGTTCATTCACTGCTGAGAAACAGGTCAAACATTATTTGTAGCGATGACTGACAAAGAGCAATGTGTTCTCTCACAATGAAACATCACAACAGTACACATCGAATTCCGCCCATCCAGTCTTAACAAATGCAAAAGAAAATGATTGATCGATAGCTGTGAGCAAGTGAGATAGAGAATGAAATAAATAAATCACACAAAGTACAGCAGGGAGGATGGCTGCGAGATTTCATCACACTACCCAGTGAATTCATCTAATGAATCATTCTACTCATTTCTGGCAACAAAAAAAAAAAAACGCTCACAGCCTCATAAATATTACCCCATTGTGCAAGCTACTTTTTTTTTTGCCTGGGAGATGAAGTGCTTTTTTCATGTAACAAAGCCGAAGAGGCTCCATCATGTCGAGCCAAAGGGATCTATGATGTATTGCAGATCCATACCGTAACATATATTACATGATATATTCATCTGTGCGAACTATTGCAGAAAAAAATACCACTCCACGCAGTTATAACAAATCTTATAACACTTGAACAGCATTCAAAATGAATTGTACTTCTGCGATATGAAATATCCCTTAGTGAAATAGTGGAAATTAATAGCCAGAAATGTGTTTTATTCATTTGGATTTGATGGATTAAAAAAATATGTTTCATGTTTTTTTTTTCAACCCACATAACCTTAGTTGCAAGGTTATTATAGTTAATGAAGACAAACGAAAACTAGAAATGAAAAATCATTTTCATTAACTGAAACAAAAATAAAAAAAGAGAGTTTTTTCAAAAACTTAAATAACTGAAACTGTATTGTGTACATACAAAACTAACTTTAACTAAAATTATAGCAAAAACATCCTTCGTTTTTGTCTTTGTAAATGTATTTAATACATAAGCCTTTTAGAAGTAAATCTGTATACTTTTGTGCTGACAGGTGTTTGGCAGTTATGGCATCTGCCATTGGCCAGATCAAGCCGGTCTTCCTCCAGTCCGACAAAAACCATGACTGGACATGACAGCAGCACAGTGACAACATTAAATACGACCCGAGCAGACACTTAAAAGTATTAATTTAATACATTTGTGCTCATTTATGGTGCTCGCTTTATTTCTGTATTAGTGATCCTGATCGCGAATGAATCATTCTTTTTAACAGGATCTTCTAAGTGAATTGGTTGAACTAATTTGTTTAACTAATTTATTCTGTTTATTTCATAACAGAAAGTCGTAATGGAATTTAAATAAATGAATCATGCTTCAGTTGGGTTGCAAAACGTGATCATGGTGTTTTAACTGACTGAAATTATGATTGCTGACTACATATTTTTGATAGGTTGAGTCCAAACTTGGGAAGGCATGCTATCTTGTGGGCTGCTGTATTTGAATTTGAGGTAGATGTGAATGGTAGTGTTCTTGTGTCAAAAAAATAGCCTATCTTTGGTTGAGTTTTTATTAAACAATATTTATGCTGATAATTTTGAATCTTGCACCTAACAAATATACTAATTTACAAAAAAAGCTAATTAAAAACTAAACCTAACACTGAAACGAATAAAAACTAAACTAAAACTAAGCGATTTCAAAATATAATAACTAATAAAAACCAGTAAAACTACCTTTAAAAACTAATTAAAACTAACTGAATTTGAAAACAAAAAGTCCAAACCAATGAAAAATCCAAAACTATTATAACCTTGCTTAGTTGTGCCAGCATAGATGACAAAAAAAACATTTATTTAACAGACCCTCTTATTCAAAGCAATGTAAAACAAAAATAATACAACATTGAAGCATTTCACACTTATACATAGTAAGCAGTGGGTTATTCTGACCATATATGAACATGGACCTTTTTCACAAGATTGTTACCGTTTAACGGTCATCATAATTTTAAATCCTTAAAGTTTTTAATATTAGATTTTTTTTTTATATATGAACATGTATGTGTATTTATGAATGTATTATATCATCTTAGCTTCAAATTAGAAAAAAACAAGTTATCCCTTATGTAAAGTGTGTTTCTAATGGGACGGGACAGTAAATTTGACGTTATTTTCTCCTCTGGCTGCTGTCATCAGTCTCACACTATTTTTTTTTCTTTTTTTGTAAGTCTCAATAACACCATCGTGGCATTTTTCTTTTATTATTTTAGCAAATAAGATTATAAAAAAAATCATTTGCTCTAATCTCCCGTTTACTTCGCTCTAAGATTACCCAACTATGACGACTTCCGCTACTGAAAAACCCGAAAATGTGAAGTGTCTATTTTGTAAATTGTGTGTTTGTAAACATGTATTTTTATTTTTTATTGTGTTATTATTTTTATTAATTTTGTTATTTTATCATTATTTTTCAATGTTTCAATTCATTATAATTTTTTATTATAATTTTTTTTATTATGTCATTTTAATGTGTGCATGTATATGTACATAAATATGCTGTTTTGTAGGCTGCATTTTTAATGTATGCCTAGTTGATGGGGGGAAAGAAAAAAAATCTATAAATATATTGGCGGGAAAAAACAGTGGGCTATTCTAAACCCCAGATGACCAGACACTTTCTACATGTTTTACACTGCTCACAATTAACCCAGATTAAGCCATTAATACTGGGTTTTCATGCACCTATGTTTTACATGATATATCCCGAAACCCTGGGTTAACGTCTTAATTTGTAAATTTAAAGGGAGCATGTAAACTCTTTACACTTTGAAATAATAAGATCTTATGATTTTTCTTTGGGTTCTTTGGGTTCTTTGGGTGTTGGGTTGCAGCTGGAAGTGCATCCGCTGTGTAAAACTTATGCTGAATAAGTTGGCGGTTCATTCTGCTGTGGTGACCCCTGATGAATAAAAAGACTAAGCCGAAGGAAAATTAAGATCTCATGAATTTATACATATTAGCCACTAATTTACCAAAATCTACAAGTTACAAAGCCCTATATGATCAAACTTAGTGTTTTGTATCCTCTTATTTTAAACTCCCAACTGCTATCAAGATTTTCCTGAATGAACTTTACAGACTGCAAAGGTAATAATTAAACCTACTACCTACAAAACCTCCTACACACCAACTGATGCATTTTCCATCAGCCCATGGCATTTTTCTCTTCAAATGCCAAAGCAACCATTGACAATGGAAACAACACAGAAGCAAAATGTGCTGCGTTTCCATGACTGTCCAAAGCTCATGAACATAAAAGCACACGACTAGCAGTACATTGTTTCACACTTCCCACTTCACACCACAATGTAGAGTTAAGGCTGCGTGTCCACCGAAGCGTTTTTTTTTCTCAAGCGGAGGGTTTGTTTTCTGTTGTTGTCAAAGGTAGCGGAGCGTTTTTTAGAAATCGCCTGCAGTGTAGCAAGAGCAGTGCAAGTTGAAAAACACAGCCCTCATCAGTGTCACTTTTGAGCTAGCTGTCCAATCACAGTGGAGTAGGGCCAGGACAATATCACGCAACTGTCAGCAAATAATCAGCTAAATGAGTTCAACTTGTAATGGTAGAGTGGGGAAACTCATAATCATAGTAAGCAATGGAAAAAACTATTTGCTTCAAAAATGCTTACAGCTAAGTGTTTTTAGAAAAGTGCTTGCATTTCTGCAAAAATGCTTCGGTGGACATGCAGCCTAAGGGGCTGATCACACCAAACGTGCTTTTCTGCTCTAAAAACGCAAGGCGCACCACACTGCCTTTTTTGTTCACAAGAAAAAAAGAAGCACGGTGGGCTTATGACGCTAGGCAATGACTGAATCAGCTGCCCATTGTGCGCACGTATTGCTGTTGATATTAATACAATTTAAAAATGTAATAATATTGTGATATTCAAGATTTGTGAGTCATACAGCACCCGATAACTCAAAACAGCAACTACAAGCCTCTTCCCCATCTTCAAAGTCTACGTAGTTGTCTTGACAACACAAACACTGCAGGCACCTCAAAGTAAACCCCGCCTCTGCTTTCATTTGATTGGACAATGAAAAAGACGCGACTGACGTAACACGCTTTTTCCACTCAGAGTTGACTTTTTCAACCGCGAGCGGACAGTGCACAACTGCAAAAGCGCGAGACGCAACAGCCGGTTAAAACGCGAGGCACGCAGGGAGCAACAGCAGCTTGCAAAACGCTTACGGCCGTTGGTAAATCATTCAAAAAAGGCACCTAACAGTGCTAATCATGTTCCTAGTGCAGGTTTTAATACCCTCAGGAAGTAACGCTTATGTGTAAAACGTTCCTTTAGACAGGTTAAAATTACATTTGGAATGGTAATGCACTTCATATCGGTGACCATATCGGTATTGGACGATAAACGTTTATGTTTAACGTATATGTTATCAGGCTGGTGGGAAAGTAAATTATCAGCATATAAATGATTATTTCTTCAAATTTTTTTATTGTGAGCTGCTAGGCATGGGGAATTTGATTAGTGCCTTCTAAATTACACAACACACATGTTACATGCAGCACAGCAGATACACACTTAAGAACAAATAGATTTTGGAAAAGTGCGAGTTACTCATTGTGGAAAAAAGAAAACCAAATTCCAATTCCAATCAAGATGTATCCAAGGAAATGTTTTAAATTGAAATTAGTATTTGTTTCTGGCTCAGTTAAAAAAAAAAATCATATCAAGATGTGTTTTAATCTGCCTATTTATCACTTATTGGCTTCTAAATATAAATGATCAGATATCTGTATCACGCAAATGTCCTTATTTAGAATGAAGATGACCCAAGATTAAGACAGTGTCTATATTAATCCCAATACATTTATTAACTGCATTATTTGTCTAAAAAGACTCACTCAAACACGTCCACACTATCATTTTCAAAAGCTTCCCAACATGGGTCACCAACACTGAAACCACAGAAAACGCTTTCATCCCTGTACTGTGCATGCTTCAAGATGTAAAATGCTTTCTTTGACCTTGCTTCATATCTGTCTGCAGATAATTTAACTTCCAGCTCTTTGATACGTTGTGGCAAAATGTCAAAGAAAAGCTCCATGTTGTTTTATGAATGGGCCAACAATGATACAGTTGATGCTGTGAGTAAAATGAGAGTACAAAGTTGCAAATGCAACAATAGACAACAGTAATCCCAATACAACAGTTCTGAATAAACATTCAGTGTCCATCAAAGAAAGAAGCATGTACAAACAAACATTATCATAACAGTGTCATCCACCATTTTATCTAAACTGGTCACGTGACTAAAAATGCGTGATCTTTTTCAAAAGCCTTTTTCACAGTCCCCACTGTGACACAAAAAAAACTATTTAAAATGTAGGGCTGCACGATTAATCGAAAAAAGATCGCGATATGGATTTGACCCTACAACTGATCTTAATTCTGCTTTTCTACAATTCAGCTAATTATATTTTAAAGGTCAAGAGAAAAGCATGCAAAGGCGGTTGCACAAGTCTTAACATTGCTTTATATACGTTGCTCAGCAACATGGACACCCCATATGGTGTTAAAAGTTTCACATACCTATTTATAATGCATAATTCACCCAAAAATGTCACTTCTGTCTTAATGTAATGATGTATTTGCGGCCGCGAAATCACACATGAGCTGAAGCACTGTTTGTTTATATCATAGAGGACACATTAAGAAAAACTTGAACAAAACTAGTTGTAAACGAATCTGCTTTTTTACATTTACCTTCTCATGGATTTCCTGGGTTGACTGGGCATCGCAGAATGCCACAGTGGCCACGTCCTTCAAGATGGGCATCTCCACCGTACAGTCCCGTCCATCCAGCAGGGCCACCAGAGGACGAGGGTGCATGGGGCCATTCATTATGGGAGGCCTGATGCCTGCAGACAGAAATAAATCAAGTGTTACTCTTCTTGATCTTGCCTTCAAGTATGTTTACAGCTAATTCACACTGTACAGAGAGATGCCATCCAATGCAGAGCAATCACCAGCTTATAGTGTCACGTTTCAGTCACTTTACACCGCAACAAACGCTAAACGAGCAAGTCCATTCCACTAAAACAAGCACGGCAGATGTCAGCACTGTTAACACGCTGATCTGACAAGACTCCATGTAGAGTCTGTATGAATCTTTTGTAATGAAAAAAGGAGACCCGCTACTACTTGGCTCGAGGCTCAACCACAAATATTGAACACCATAATACAGTTATTATGAAAAGATCCTTAAAATAAAGTGACTCATAAGCACAGAAAAGGCATCACTGTGTGTTAGCATCTGGTTGACTGATTCCTGCCTTTATTGCTCAATATTAAAAAGGTTTTTTCATGTTTTGGAGCAGCTGCTACAGAGAGAGAGCTGTTGTGGCTTTTCTGAGGACACATCAAGAGTTCTAATGCTGATATGTTCCTGATAACAAGAACTTTTTTACATAAATATCTTCATAGGCATAAATTGATTGAATATTCACAATACCATTGGGTGAAATATTTCAAAATATATCCATTTTTCCCTTTTACTGCACTAATGAACAGCATGCGAAACTTGTCAATAACTGGTCAGTGACATTTCATCAAAGCAAAGTTTTATTTTTAAGACAACTGATGACATCATTAGGAAATCCACACATGCTTGTGTAAGTCAGCTTTAATGAAAAACAATGGGCGTATAATCCTAATGTAACTGCAGCTGATGCAGAACAGATGATTTGTAATAAACGAATGAACACCAGTTTCATTTTTCTGTCTTCACCTCAAACTGTGCTATTATAAGCTCTGCTCCACATAATATTTACTGATCTAAGACCACCAACATTTCCAGTATATATACACAGGGTTTTTCCTCAGAGAATTTCAAGGTGGTGACCTCCATCAAATTTTGTGCCACGTCCGCCATTTGACAAACAGGCAGGCAGTGATGTTCAAGCCCTGGTCGTGTATTTAATTACATTTAATTACATTTAATGTTATCCTTTTTAAATAAGATGATGTTTTACTTGATAAGGTTACGAGAAAAATGCTAAATGTGTTTTTAAGCAGCAAAAATGTCATGATCAGGACACCACCTCTGTCTTTGATTATATATATATATATATATATATATATATATATATATATATATATATATATATATATATATATATATATATATATATATATATATATATATATATACACAGTTGAAGTCAGAATTATTAGCCTCCCTTTGAAATTTTTTAATGCCTAATTACCCTAACCTGCCTAGTTAACCTAATTAACCAAGTTAAGCCTTTAAATGCCACTTTGAGCTGTATAGAAGTGTCTTGAAAAATACCCTGTCAAATATTATTTACTGTCATCATGGCAAAGATAAAATAAATCAGTTATTAGAGATGAGTTATTAAAACTATTATGTTTTGAAATATGTTGAAAAAATCTTCTCTCCGTTAAACAAAAATTGGGGAAAAAATAAACAGGAGCTGCAAGTCAAATTTAAGACTTTTTAAGGCCTATTTAAGACAATTATGAATGAAATTTCAGACTTATACAAGGCTAAACCATAAGGATTTTTACTTGCCCTATTAAATGAAAATCCTAATTACTCAAATAATACTTAAATGATGTGTCAAATTGTTAAATAGAGTTGTCAATAGAGCTTTATCGAGATGTATTGTTGGTGACTGTAAACTGTATACAGGCCTGATCGGGTAGCTTTACATGGACATTGGAAAATTAAGAGACATTTGAAATGATTTAAGACTTAATATTCAATATTTCAGCGAATTTAAGACTTTTTTAGGCCTAAAATTTAGTTTTTGAAGTTTAAGACATTTTAAGACCCCGCGGACACCCTGTATATATGTGTGTGTGTGTGTGTGTGTGTGCGTGCGTGTGTGTGTGTGTGTGTGTGTGTGTGTGTGTGTGTGTGTGTGTGTGTGAAGAGTTCAGATGTAAAAGTGCCATCTGAAATTTTCTTCAAAAATGTCTTGATTCAGTCATTTTTGGTAATTTACATATTATGGCAGAGAATATGTTATTTTCATCGCTTTTAACATGAAATAACTGAACATAAACATTTGAGGCTGAGAAAAACGCTCACTATAGAAGAAAAAATTACAGATGGCATTTAGAGGTTTTTGCATCTGAACTCTTCATATATATATATATATATATATATATATATATATATATATATATATATATATATATATATATATATATATATATATATATATATATATATATATATATAGTATTTGGTCCTCTCCTGATTCATTTATTTTTTCTTGAACAAATTACTGCTGCAAGATTTTTTTGTTTTTTTGTAATGGGACAGGTTGATAAGGGTTTGAGGTTAAGAAGAGCTTCATTGTTAAAAACTGTGTTAGTTGTAAATTGTAGTGTCTTTTATGGGACCCCCTTGAAAACGTGATGTTGCGTCTCAAGGGGTTATCCTCTCAATTAGGCATAGGCCAGTATATGACTCTAATGGTATGATAACCTTAGATAAAAAATATCCTGGTTTCACTGTATTACTGTTCTAAAATATATTCTTTTAAATTTCTGGGTAAAAAACTAAAAATAACTTTTTTTACGCTTTGAACACAACGGCTGCGTAGGAATTCACATACTTCCATACTATATAGTACACTAAAACAGTATGCGAGCAGAGTAGTACTCGAGAAGTACCCGGATGACCTACTACTTCTGGCGAAAATCTGAAGTGCACATCCGATGGATGCTACACTATCCCATGATGCATCAAGAGTGAATTCATGAATGGAGTGAAGCGGATATGTCACGTGATGATGATAAAATGTCACCTATAGTACGTGCGAGCTCCATTCATACTCCTCACATTCATACTGTACAGAACATACTTTTCTATCGGTCAAGAAGTAAAGTCAAATTTAAAGGGCCATGACACCCCCCACTTTCGGTTCAAGTCTACCTCAGAATTTTTTCAAAAGATGCATCATAATGGGCGTGGAGCTCTGCAAGCAAAGGGCAAGACTGGGAGTGGCCAGCAGAGCAGGGGAGAAGGAGGGGAGCAAACAACTGTTGTCAGTTAGCTCAAAAAATTAGACACAAACCATGAGGAGATGCATAATTTTATAGTTTACAAAGTTAAAATGCAAAGAAATAAACAGTAATTTAATGCCCTGCTACATGTGTCATTTGTCATTTCATATACACATAACCACAATTTATATTATTATTAAGATAATCGTGCTTATATAAACACTATAAATGAGAACTTTTCCCTCAATCCCCGGGTCTGAATGCAGACTCAGTGCAGCAGGTCTCTTGACTTGCCCTGCCTATTTCAACCATTAGCCCTAATGGTAATCTGGAGGATTTAGGTAAACACAGCAGCACGGCGATGTGTCTAAATGTGAACTCCTGATAAAAGACAAGACATTGTCCAATTCTCGTACTGCTCTCCCGACAAAAATGCTTGCTGCACACATACAGCTTTGCTGTATCGGCCCTGACATCATCGTGGGGAAAAACATGCAACAAACCCTGTGGATCATGGAAACAAACACGTACGACCCTTCATGAACAGCTAAATACTGTGGGCTGTGGGTCCGTGGACCCGGTCTCACTCACGTAGTCATCAACATAGGGTCTAACAGCTTGGCACTGGCAGGTCTGCCTTGCCTTCGGAAAGCACGTGCAGTCATGAATAATTAAGCAGCAGGCTGTTCTTATAGGATTAAAAAACTCAGCTATGAATAATAATAATGAGAAACCAATGCGTCATCTTTGCCGATTTTGATTCCGCCCCAAAAATAATTTTAAACCCGGAAGCTGAAATTAGCTAACAAAAGCTCAAAATTATCCAGTTTTTCCCACAATTAAAGCTAACAGCTGCTAACATTGTCTTAACTGATGCTCAACACACACAAATCTGTTAAAATCCCAAAAAGGTACTCGAGGGTTTCGTGAACCTTTAAATGCAGTACCTACTAAGTAGTAGGCGATTTCGGACACAGCTGATATGTTTTATTTTAAGCAACATTTAACATCGTTTGGAACATTAAACATGTCAGGCTATATAATTCAAATGAATCATTGACTTCTGCTGTCTTTATTAATTTCAAAAACACAGATTTCTTTACAATTTTTTCTTTACAATTTCTTTAAAACGGCATCTTTGGATATATTTTCTGCTGAAGACACTGTTCTCCTAAAAAACTAAAATAAAATCTTACAAAAACCGTAGGAGCGGTATAGCAGAACATTTTGACGGTTTTACAACCTTGACTTTTTCAAACCATGATATACCTTGAAACAGTTATCATCCTATGCCCACTCTCAATAATAGTAAATACAGTTGTATTGTGGATATGCCAACAAGAGTCACGGGACTGAAAGATTTCCAGCCAGATTCTCAATAGAAACTTTTATTAGTCTTTTATTATATGGTAGCATCAACTTTTTTTGTTGTTGTTGACAGTTTGGCTAATCAATGTTTCAGTCTAGTCAGCATATCCACATCATTGCAAACTAATTAATCAAGCTGCACTCACAAACTTCTTATAAATGGTTATGTGTTGGAACATTTTGGAACAAACAAATATATTGCACTGTATGTTATCAAGGACTGGTTTTGTCTATTTTATTTGTAATTTAAGAGTAGGCACTGCTGTTTTTAGCTTGTGTTCATTTTCCATCCACTTCCAGTTGTATTTAGGTAAATAAATCATAATAAATCAAATAATAGGCATTTCTTATGATTTTGTTTAAATGTATAGTTATAATTAGGGCTGAACAATATATCATTTGAGCATCGATATCGCAATGTGTGTATCCACAAAAGTCAAATCGCAGGATTAGATTATTTATTAAGTATTAAAATATAAAGATTATTTTTACATCATTATATAAAATTATTTATGCAATGCATGTTATTTTATATTTGATTGTTATATTTTTGTATTTGAATACTGTTACACTCTACAGTAAACCATAAAGCACTATTTATTTAACTTTTAAATTTGCTCTGTCGTATGATTACAATGTATTATATGTTATCCTTGATCACCTCCGTCGATCTAAATTATTGAAATATTTTCAAATAGAGCTAATGAAATCATCTAGTAAATTATATTCATATCACAATGTACGTATAATGCAGCAAAAACAAAATATCGCAATGTCAGATTTCTCCAATTTACAGTTTACTGCATTTTGTTATTCCTAGTTATGTCCTTAATGAATAAGTTATGTGAAAGTCTGGCACATTTACAGAAAATCGCTTACTTCTGCTTTACAAAAATAAATCAATACTAAACCATTGTTTTCTTAAGTTAAACCATTCTCAAAGCTTCATGGTACTGCAGTTTCTTGCCATCATTATAGATTTGTCCTTATCTTTTACTATCAAACATTTTTTGCATTCAGTCAATGTTTGTAATGTTGATTCATCTCCGATAGGGTTAGTTTAAATCCTTGCAGAGAAAATGAATAAGAAAAAAATACTTCCTGATGCAGGCTGCTGAAAAGGTGGGCAGTTACTGCTGTATTGACATTGGCGATAAGTTTGCCGCTTGGCTGAGTATAGCAGAAGCTGGCATTCTGCCTGGTGTCAGTTTAAAAAACAACATCTTCCAATAGGTTTTCAACTGCTAATTCAAAATTTGGGGCCAGTAAAACCCAAGTAAAAAAAAAAATTACTTTTGCTAAACCAAGGCTGAATCATTTGACCAACTTTGTGTAAAAACAGTGATTAGAAATGTTATTACAAAAACTATTTTACTTTTTTATTTTATTCTTGTGATTGTGAAGCTTAATTTTCATCAGCCTTTACTTCAGTATTCAGTGTCACACAATTCTACCGAAAAAAATTTAACATGCCGATTTGGTGCTGAAGAATCATTTCTTATTTTTATAATCATAATAAAATTAATCTTCTGTGGAGTCAATAGGTGACCCGAGTTCGAGTGCCAGCTTGGGGACCTTTTCCTTTCCTTCAGTCCCAATTCACTTCCTGTTAGTCTGTGCTGTACTGTTCTATCACAATAAAGGCCAAAATACATCTTATCAAAATAAAGCATGCGGCCTATTGTTTCTGTGAAAACCATAACACATTATTTCAAGATTCTTTGATGAATATATCAAACAGAAATCTTTTTGAAACACTGTAACTGTTATTTTCATCAGTCTAATGTGTCTTTGCAATATAAAAGTAATCACTTTTTTCAAAAATCTTACTAATGGCAATTTCCGAAAGAAAAATATGTATGAAATAACCTGACCTCATTCAAGAACCGAGTTCAAAAGTCAAAAAGGTTACTACACTGCCATATATACTTGTATAATTTTAGATCTAACCAAAACCCCTTTAAGTGTATTCTAGAGTCTTTGGTCTAACTAAACTTTTGAATGAAGCAGCTATATTAATATTTTTTTATGGAAGCTGTGATATTTTTGCAGCATTTATTGACATTCAGAATAACTGTATTTTTGTGAATATTATAAATATCGTTACTGTCACTATCTGCTTGTTAAGTTGTGACGTATAGAACACAGTTTCCGGGTCCAAGCCGCTACTCATTTGAACAGAAAATATTGGTTTATGACCCCATTATCATTACACATTAACATGAATTTAATATAAAATTATGGTGTACACGACAGTCTCTGGACTTGCTGCACAGACACCAATATTTCAACAATTTATAAAAACTTATTCTGGCCATCTGACATATTAGACATGAATTTATACAGGGTTCATACACATTTTTACTATTAAAATTTCAGGATTTTTCCATGACTTTTTTCAAAACTTTGAGGTAAACATTCATGATGTTTTATGTAATGTCTACGTACCTGTACATGTGGTAAACAAGAAGCAAAATGTATGTTTAAATTTATTACAGCACATCAACAAATATGTGACAATCTGTGTAGTATATATTTAGTTTTACATCTGCAAAATAGTTTTTAGAAAGTATCTTGCTGTCTGTGAGAAAATATTTTAGAAATGTTGGCTTGTGTTATAAACAATAGTATATAGTATTATAAACGAGCACCCACAGAATCATACCTCTGTAGTTATTAGAGATTGTTTCTGGACACGAGCCTCATATGAATTATGATGAAAGCAAGTGAAAGAGAGGCAAAGCTAAAACTGCAAGTTGTGAAGAGACAGCCATCGCAATTGTATTTAAAATCCACCCGATATTATCATCTCAAATATATTCAAGTACACAGATATTTGTAAAAAAAAAAAATTCAGAACTTTTCCAAAACATTTTGGGGTTTTTTTTTTATTCCAAAACTTTTCCAGGCCTGGAACATGCCTTGTCAATATTTCATGACTTTTCTAGGTTTTCTAGGACCGTATAAACACTGTATATATTGCGATCGTGATTTGAAAAGTATTGCATTGCTTTGTAAACGCTTATTATTATAATTTGTTGAGTCTCTCCATACAGTTTGATATAGCGATTGGATCCAAAAGCCACGTCGCGTGACGTCATACTTAACAAAGGGATTAATCAGTTCGTCCTTGACGAAAATAATGTTTTTGAATGGTACTTTTTGAACAGTAATATATCAGTTTCCACAACAAATACGAAACAGCATTTTCAACATCTTCCATGGTAACAAACCAGCATATTAAAATGATATTTGAAGAATCAGACTGTAGTTATGATGCTGAAAATTCAGCTTTGAATCGCAGGAATAAATAAATTTAAATAAATTTAAAACATTTTTTAAAAATAAAAAAGTTATTATTTAAAATTTAAATAATATTTTATATTTTAAATAATATTAAATAATTATTTTAAATTTAAATAGTATTTTAAAAAAATACTGTTCTATTGTATTGTTTTTAATTAAAAAAATTCAGCCTTGACAAGCAAAAGACTTTCAGCTACATTTAAATCTTTAACGTTTCCAAACTTTTTGTTTAATTGCTTCATAAATAAACTAAAATTCAAATTAGAATCATTTAGATTTAAGAAATACCGAAAGACTAAATTCATTCCTGCACCTCAAACATAAATGAAACATAACATGATATTACATGAGCATCTTTCAAAAAGCGAGACATTTAACTATTTTTTAATGATATACTCACAAAAGAACAATATGTGCGCCTGTGACCTCTCCCAATTTTACCATACACAGCCTGGCAAGTGCAGACATGGTGTAATCATGCCCATAAGACACAGACACACCCACTCCTGCTCTCAGGGTAGTCTTTCTCACACACACACATGCACACATTTACGCACAAACAAGCGCTTTTACCTCTGTGGGGAGATGCCTCACTTTCGCGCATCCGTTCCCATACACAACCAGCTGTTTTTTCCATTTGTAATGAAGGTGAACTTTTACAACCATAAATTATGTGTCAGTGACATCTAAACTACCCCAGCAGGATCCGATTATCTTCGAACACAGCCACTGTTATCTTCCTTTTTATTTCTCTGATTAGGACAAACTGCCAACGACAGTCGTGCATGCATAAAAGCTTTGGGATTAAAAGCAACAATTAAAAAAAACACAGCTTGCGAGATCACAGCTATAGGTAAATTAAGCACTGGAGGAAAAAGCAAAACACATGGTGCTTTCTCACATCGTACACAGTTCTGTCAAAATCCCTCTGCGCTCTGTTCATATTGCCCTGCCCTGAGGGTGATCTGGATCTGTTTGAATTAGCTAGTTCATAGCAACAAGAACCAACAGGGTCAGTCGCACACCGAGTCTAAAGACCTCGACTACCCACAGGCGATAATTCAAGCTGACATGTCCCCTTTGTTGTCTTCTAGTGAAAATGAAAGCCAATTTTAAATCCCAACCTCTCATTCACCAGGCGAAAAGAACAAACCAGTTTTTTAATGACACGGTTTTACTCGTCACAAAGTGAGCTGGGGTGAATCCTACTTTTCGTAATTCTTGGAAAGTCAATGTACTCTTCTAATCCAACAATTTCCTGGGAACGTTTAGAAATTTTTCAAATAGAGTAGTCACTTGAGTATATCGTGAATAACGTTTGTCTGTAACTTTCAATTGGCAGCCTCCTGAAAATCGACAAAATATGAACGAAAATATTTTCTCGTCAGATCCAATGACAATCAAATTTGCCTAAGATTAAACAATTAAATAGAGGAGTCACTTGAGTATATCGTGAATAACGTTTGTAACTTTCAATTGGCAGCCTCCTGAAAATCTACGAAATATGAACGAAAATATTTTCTCGTCAGATCCAACGACAATCAAATTTGTCTAAGATTAAACAATTAAATAGAGGAGTCACTTGAGTATATCGTGAATAACGTTTGTCTGTAACTTTCAATTGGCAGCCTCCTGAAAATCTACGAAATATGAACGAAAATATTTTATCGTCAGATCAGAAGATCCAACCACATTCAGATTTGTCTAAGATTAAACGATTAATGATTATAACGACAATTATCTAAAATTTTGTAATAAATCTGTTTCCTAGAATGTCGTAACTATTTCCATGTAAACACTATGCTAAGTATTCCTGTTTTTGGACTTTTCTAGCATAAGAATTTCCTTCGAAGAGAGCAAAATTAGGAAGTAAGTCAAGGCCGGAACTGGAAGCCACATTTCCACTGCACAATGTACGGGAGGGCCATAGGAGAGAGAGAGAGAGAGAGAGAGAGAGAGGGAGTCATGTCCTTGCCAACCCCTCAAATTTTCCAGAGGGGATAGTGTGTGTGGTTCTTTTATCTTTCAAGCTTGGAAAGATTCATGCAGCTAATAAAGCGAGCCATCAGCCCTGTCTCTGGGATGAAGAAAGCAGAATGCGAGCGATTGTACGTGGATGAATGGTTGAGATGAAAGATAATAGGAAAGAGGGAAAAGCGGAGCACAGAGGAGGGGAGGAGGAAAGGAAGAGGGGGAGGGGAAGCCAGAATACTGTACGACAGCCGAACCAACTCGAATATTGCCTCACGTATCCGTACAACACTTCTGACGTGTGGCCCCCATGCAGAAGGAAAGGTAAACGTTTACCTAAAGGCAAGCCTTTGTTCAGCAAGTGTGAGCTTCCCATCTCTTAGGATCCGCCGGAAAAACGAGCGTGTCTCCTCAGCAAGGCATTCACCAAAATCCTCAGCATATGGCGGCTACTTCAATTTTCTTATTCCTTCTTTTCTGTGAGTAGCTAGCTTCAGCACGCACGCTGCCACCCCTCCTTGTGTTTCTCTTTCTCTCTAACTCCCTCTCTCTCCCCCCCAGCTCCCTCACTTTCTATTTCGACTCTCTCACTCGGACAAACACGCATGCACACTCAGAATGCAAGTGTCACTGCATTTATGGGAGTGGGAGAGCGAGAGAGAGCACAAGAGAGAGAGAGAAAGCCAGTGCGAGGTGGCTACAAGAAACACTGAAGAGGAATGGGGTGGAGCCTGTGCTCTTGCAAAATTGATCTTTTGTTTCCTGAGAGGGGGCAAAAAGAAAAAAGATAAATAGAAAATTGCGAAAGCGAAACAAGATGAGGGAAAGGAAGTTTGGCTGTGTGTTGCCTATTGTTAAATCAAATTATAATCTTTTTTTTAATGTTAAACATATAAATAAAATGTGTGTCACATTAAAAAACAGGAGTTTGTTTTTTTAGTAGATAAATAGTTAGAGTGAGAGTTCATCAAACGCCTCTGACAGTGATGGTCGTAGGTTATTAAGTCCTCAGAAAACCAATTACTAAATCCCACATTCCTGATAAGCAGCTCAGAGATGTCTGCAAAACGAAATAAGCGGAGTTAGGTGCCGCTCACACAAGACACACTCTTGCATTTTAAACAGCTTCAGGCTAGACAAAGCATGTGTCTCTATTTTCATTTTTAAATGTTGGTAACTGTACATTAGTGTTTCATTTGTTAATCGATAATGCATTAGCTAATGTAAACTAAAAAGACGACAAAAATAACTCTGGATTGTAGTATTAGTAATTGCTAATTTTAACTATGATCAGGGCTTTACACTTACTTTTTTGATCACCATCCACTGTGGCTAGTAGATTTCTAACATTACTAGCCACTCACCATTTTCACTAGCCACAATTTTGTTGTTAGGAAAAAATATTTTCTATGCATAAATTTGACTTTGGTGTGCTAAAATTGCTTGATTTAGATGTTATGTCCACATGTCTCTTCATTCATTTCACTTTTTTGTGTGTTGTGTTTGACCTTGCTTAATGAGCAAAAGCAAATGGGTTGTGGCTAAATAGTGTCGCATTGCAATTAGTTTTTATTTCACTTGACTTTTCAGAGCTCAATATTAAGGATTTACTAAATGTATCTCTGCCCATACTAAAAAGAAATAAATAATTATTTCTTAGCCACAAATTTTAAATAACGTGTCAAAGTGAAAGCAGCAACCGCTGCTGCTTATAAAAGTATATAAAAATACACTACCGGTCAAAAGTATATAGTATAATTTTTAAATGTTTTAAAATAAGCTTCTACTGCTCACCAAGGCTGCATTTATTTTATCACAAATACAGTACACATTGTAAAATTGTCAAATGTTATTGCACTATAACATAACCATTCAAAAGTAGTTTATAATTTAATTTAATCATTTATTCCAGTGATTTAAATGAATTTTCAGCTTCATTACTCCAGTCTTCAGAGTCACATGATCCTTCAGAAATCACTCTAATATTAATTATTATTATTGTTATTATTAATATATTATTATTAATGGTAATAGTACTAAAAGCAATAATGACTGGAGTAATAATTTTATTTGAAAATACATACAATAAGTCATTTAATATATTTAATTCTTAATATTTAATAAATAAGTATTTGACAATTTAACAGTTTTTTCCATTTAATAAATGCCACCTTGACGAACAGAATCATTTTCTTTAAAAAAAAAAAAAAAAAAAAAACACGACCCCAAACTTTTGACCTGTAGTGTACATTAGGGTTGGTTCGATAGACGATGGACGATAAACATCATGATGCTGAGCCGGCATCGCAATCCTCCGCCACGCCCCAGTCGCAGCAGCAACCTGCTCGCGAAAAATACACCCGACCCCGTTTGGCATTTTAGAACAAAAAAATCCACATCCACACTGGTGTTTCATCTAGCATTTCTGAAAAGCCATCCTTCCACACTATAAAACCCCAGAGAGCAGTGCACATCGGACAGTTTATCAAGGATGTACTGCTAGATCGTGTCACACTTTAGTTGTTAAAAGTGATATTTAATTAATCTTGTCTCTATCTAACAACTCTACGGCCTTTTGAATCTATCAGGTAACGTATCACAGCGTCAGAACACTGCTTCAATCTTTTGCTTTCGCGCTTGTACTTAGTAATTTTAGGGAAAACCTCAGATACTGTTGGCTGGTTCCTTTTGGTTGTGCAACTTTTTTACTAACCAAGTTTGTCTACGCCATTATAATGAAACAGATCACTCTGCCTATTCATGCAGAAAAAGTGATTGACAGGTGGTAATTTGTGTGTAAAACAAAGACCATGCGGCTCAGGTAGTTGAAACAGTAGGCTACAAATAAATTCGTTATGAATTAATTAATAATTCATAAATTATTAATTTATCGCTGCCTACCATGACGATGCCATGTTTCACATTAGATATCGTACGGTGCCAAATTAGTCGACATCGCCCAACCCTAGTGTGCATATATATAATTTAAATCTTGAGCTCTTGAAAGCAGCAGGACAGTGGGAGATTGCACCAGTTGTGTTTCCTCTAGGTACGTTGCTTTGTACACGTAAACAGGAGCGTGCATCCTATTTAACAGTCATGGGCATCACATCACTATGCGTAGGAGTGATCAACCTCTTTTTTGGTTTTCGCCTGCTTTATTTTGCTTGCGCGGACACAATTCTTTTTTTGTCAGTCGTGCTGCTTTTCGATTCTAAGATCACATTTGCACACATACTGGGCCACCCTTTCTATTTTCGACCAGCTAAAGTGGCTAGTGGGTGTGTCTATCTAACCTGCCACAGCTGAAATAAACCCTCATTTGGTGGGTTGACAGGTGTTAATAGTTAACCCAAAAATAAAAATGTACACAGTTTACTTGTTGCATACCAGTTTGAGTTTTTTGTTGTTGAACACAAAAAAGAGATATATTGAAAAATGTTGGAAACCTGTAACCATTTACTTCCATAGTATTTGTTTTTCATACCATGAAAAGTCAGAGGTTACAGGTTTCCAACATTCTTCAAAATATATATTTTTCTTTGTTCTATAAAAGAACAAATAAACTCGTATGCAACAAGCTTTGGCTCAAGTCATACCTGCCAACATTCGGATCTTAAAATCCGAGAGATTTTATCCGGGGGTGCGCGTGAAGTGAAGAGGAGGGGGTGCACGCGAACTGAAGAGCGGGGGATAAGGTGTGGGCAAACTTGGGAGCAGGTATGAAGATGGTTGCGCGTTGGTGCGCATGGGGACTGAACCAAAAAGCTGAGGAGCGGCAGGGACGGGGGTGGGGGGGGGGGGGGGTAGTTGGGAGTTGGATTCTGGGAGTTTTCCGGGAGACAGAACAATACGGGAGGCGGGTGGGAGATGGGTCTAAAATACAGGAGACTCCCGGGAAAAACTGGAGTGTTGGCAGGTATGGCTCAAGTATCACTTTAACTAATACAAATGAAACCTTATATACTACAAAAAAATCTGCGCAAACGTGAAAAAAAATCTTCAGTTTACCAATGTTCTTTAAAGGTTTTTTTGTCTTTTTTCTCACGCTTTCCAAAGTCATTTTAGCCTTTATCAGAATGAGTCATTTGCTTTCAACTGAAACTGTTAAGTGTCTTCTGATTCATTTAAACTCACAACCCACATCAAAGTGATCAGTAGACACAGCATACAAAACCTATAATTCAATTCTGTGCAAATGGTCTCAGAATTTGTCAAATGGTGTTAAAGATCTGTTGATACTATATTGACATGCTAATGATTACACACCTCAGATTGCAAAAACAAACCAATAAAATTATTCAAACTTGTCATAAACATTTAAAGCATTTTCACTAGTTTTCAAAAACAATTGTTTAATATCAAATCTAATATTAAACAGCATTCCCACACTTTCATGAAGAGCAGATTCAAAGACTTTTTAAAGCACCAATTCATTTTAAATGAAGCACCTTTGAAATCCATAGCAAAACTGTGCTTAATATTTCACTTGGACTTAATATTTGTTAAAAATGTAGTTTTCAAAAATTAACGAACTTCAAAAGAACTTTAATACAATTTGTTGAATTAAATACTGGTAATAGGTTGTTTTCACATGACGTCATTGATGATGCGCGAAATTCAGATGGAATTTTTCTACATAGTAATCGCTAACAGAACATCAATATAATTCTGTTTCATGTCGTTTTTAATTGTTTAAATCGGCCAAAATGAAAAATGCCCAACAGCTTTCATGGGCTTTCTCATTTTTGCTCATAAAGAGAGGAAAGTTCAAGAAATTGGCTGAAAAACGGAAGGCAGCATGTAATGCACATCTTTTCAATACAAAAGGTGTACAACCTTTTTTGAACGCGATAATTCATTTGACAGCACAAATTAAGATTACAGGCCTTACTATGTGTAGAAATATGATAATGTTTTATACGAACATCAGATACAAATACCACCACACTTATACAAAACCCAGGAGAATATAAATAACGTACCCTGCCATGTAATCGCTGCAAATAAATCTCAGTCTTGTTTTGCAATAATCCATGTCTTTACTTGCATTTACGCAAAATAAACAACCATAACATGAACATCGGGATGTGCAGCAGCAGCGAATGTTTGATACGTTCATTAAGCTCATTCCCCTTACAAAAATAAATAAACAATAATGTAGACTATGCGTCAATTTCGATTTTGGCTTCTAACGATTATGAAAAATCATTAATCGAGATAAACGATTATTGCATCATATACCGCCCCCTTTCCAGTTGCACACATCTGTTGCTCTGCAAGGCTCAGTTCCCCATGAAATGTGCTGTAATGTAACATTTGCATCACGGGATGCGCATCATTCATGTTTTTTTAAAAGTGCGAAAGAGAGCAGGCTGTTGTGTGTGTGCGCTTAGCCTCGGAGACGAACAGAGCACACAAATCTAACGCCATCTTAATGCGAGCGCTTAAATGGTCAAATGCATGCACATTTGGGTCAGAGCGCGGTGTTTAGTGATTATTCATATTAACCCTGATTTATGTAATAAACAAACAAGTTGAGAATCAAAAGACATGTGAAAGTAAAACCATATCAGAGTCGCACTATTCTTAAAGTGACAGAGCGCAATAATCCTGCTGCCACCTGTTTTTATCATTAATCAAACAACAAATGGAGAAAATCCCTCTCTGCTCTTGACTGAAAGACTTTTGTAGCTGAAGTTTTTTCTTACAGTGAAGATGCTTAAAGCACATGTTTGTTTCATATTTTTATTCTATTGTATTTATTTCCCTTTCCTTATTTACAGGGAGGAAAAAAACTGTGCATATATACAGTTAAAGTCAGAATTATTAACCCTCCTGAATTATTAGCCCCAATTCCCCCAACAGATTTAATAACTCATTTCTAATAACTGATTTTCTTTTATCTTTGCTATGATGACGGCACATAATATTTTACTATATATTTTAGAAGATAGTAGTATTCAGCTTAAAGTGATAGAAATAAAGCCGAAATAAAACAAATAAGCCTTTCTCCAGAAGAAAAAATATTATACTGGAAATACTGTGAAAAATTCCTCTGTTAAACATCATTTGGGAAATATTTATATTAAAAAACAAATTCACAGGAGGGCGAATAATTTTGACTTCAACTAGTAATCGTTTTGAATAATCGTGATTACAATTATGACCAAAATAATCGGGATTATGATTTTCCCCATAATCGAGCAGCCATAGATTGTGTTTTCAACCCCTCCAAAATTATACTCATATCTAAAATACAAAAAACATACTTTCAGTATCGGCGTGTTCCCTGTTTCGTCTGCCTTAATTAATTCATTGCCTGCTGTTTCTGTTTCTAATTAGCTTAACATCTTTCCCTGTTGTGTTGATTAACTATAATAGTGTATTAAACGTAGGGCTGCACAATATTTCGTTTTAGCATCCATATCCCAATGTGCGAATATGCAATAGTCACATCGCAGGATCTGCAATGTTGAGTTGTGCTTACAATGACCAGGAATCACATTTCAGAACATGATTTGTGGAGTCATCGCAAATTGGAACCTTAATAGAGAGAAAGATTTTCATTTGTGTTTTAAGGAACAGTGACAAAGATCAAGCGAATATAAACCAAGAAATTTTTGTTTTAAAGTTTAGAGATTTAACAAAAATGAAATTGTATTTAATTATTTATACAATGTTGTTTGATTAATTTACTATTTACTAATTAATTTTCAATTTACTATGACCTTTTATGTGAAGCTGCTTTGACACAATCTACATTGTAAAAGCACTATACAAATAAAGGTGAATTGAATTGAATTTATGTTGAATTTTTGTTCTTAGACTCCACAGAAAAACCATAAAACACAAAAAAATTTTAACAAATTCTCTCCACTCTATTGTATTGTTCAATTGTGTTTTTTGCAGATGTGAATTCTTATTTTATTTAGTTATTTAGGTCATCTTTTGTGAAATTATATTCATATTGCAATGTATATCGCAGAAAAACAAAATATCGCAATGTCCATTTTTTCCCAATATCGTGCAGCCCTAATTAAAAGTCTGTTTTTTACTCAAAAAAGTTCCTTGATCTTTTATTCTGAACCGCGCATCTGTTTTTTTTTAACACATGTTGGAGAGTAGTTCAGCGTAAACAACCATTACATGATTATGTGTGAGACTCAACTCCTAAAAACTACACAGCTCTCATTAAAAATAAATAAACTGCCACTATTCAAAACAGCCACCTGCTTTCGCTAAGTAGATTATAGTTTTCCACTCCACTTGGGAATGTATTAATTACACCTCTCATAAAGCACAGAATAAACACCGTTAAATCCCTACTGGTTATTGAAGTATACCGCTATATAATCTATCCCTAGGGAGTGACTATACATTCGTTTCAAACAGGATTTATTTGAATGTCAATCCCAGATCAATGCCTTGCCCCAAAGACTTCCACTGCAATGCGTTCCTCTAAAGAGTTTGTCAAATCATTTTCCGTAATAATCACATTTGCTGCAAATCAAATGTATTTTTATGTTTGTTAAGCGAGTCCAGTTCATTTAATAACTGATTCATGTGATAAGTTCACTGTTCAATAAGCATTAATACAAAAATCTATAGATTGTACTGGATCAAATCAGCTTCTAACTCTAATTAGATTCATTTATCAACATCTAACTCTAAAATGTCAACACTTTAATCTGAAATGCTTTAACACTGAGAATTGAACTCTGATGAATTTGATGTGTATATGATTTGATAGGGCGAGGCAGTGGCGCAGTAGGTAGTGCTGTCGCATCACAGCAAGAAGGTTGCTGGTTTGAGCCTCGGCTGGGTCAGTAGGCGTTTCTGTGTGGAGTTTGCATGTTCTCCCTGCCTTCGCGGAGGTTTCGTCCGGGTGCTCCGGTTTCCCCCACAGTCCAAAGCCTTGTGGTACAGGTGAATTGGGAAGGCTAAATTGTCCATAGTGTATGAGTGTGAGTGAGTGAGTGTGTATGGATGTTTCCCAGAGATGGGTTGCGACTGGAAGGGCATCCGCTGCGTAAAACATGTGCTGGATGAGTTGGCGGTTCATTCTGCTGTGGCGACCCCAGATTAATAAAGGGACTAAGCCGAAAAGAAAATGAATGAATGAATGAATGATTTGATAGAGTATTTGATAGTTAACAAAAGGAACGGTCAATATGACAAAAAATCTAATACCACGATACAAGAAGTCATCTTATATATATATATATATATATATATATATATATATATATATATATATATATATATATATATATATAATATGATTTAGAACCATTTCTGTAAATTCAATCAATTAATAGTTTATATTCATTAACCAAACAAGGAATATTTTTAAATATTTATTTATATATTTTACATTTTAAAGTACACTAAAATAAAATGATTCATTGGATTAAATCTTTTTTTTTTAACTTAAGTGGTTGCAAACAATTTATATGGGCTGAATTTTACTTAATTTAACTTAATTTGTTTCAATTCTGCTTATATAAATTGCTTGCAACAATTTGCAATAAACCCTTTTTTTTCAGTGTATATATATTCAGAAATTTACTCATCCGTGATCATATTTCTCATTTTATTTAGATCTTCAGGGCAAATTTTTAATTAAAACTGTTGAAATATAGCAAAAATATTAATAAAATATAAAACACTTTTTAAAATCTAATGCTTACAGGTATAAAAAATATAAAATATAACTAACTAAAATGCTAAATATAAACACTGTACTTTCAAGATTGCAACTTCGTTGCTGTTCCTCACATTTCCGTCTGCATCACCATAATGCTGCTTGTAATATTTCATTCATTCATTTTCTTTTTGGCTTAGTCCCTTTATCAATCTGAGGTCACCACAGCGGAATGAACCACCAACTTATCCAGCACATGTTTTATGCAGCGGATGCCCTTCCAGCTGCGATCCATCACTGGGAAACATCCATACACACTTATTCACACACATACACTACAGAAAACTTAGCTTACCCAATTCACCTATACCACGTCTTTGGACTTGTGGGGGAAACCGGAGCACCCAGAGGAAACCCACACAAACACAAGGAGAACATGCAAAATCCACACAGCATACCAACTGACCCACCCGAGGCTCGAATCAGCGACCTTCTTGCTGTGAGGCGATTGTGCTACCCACTGCGCCACCATGACGCCCTCTTTCAATATTTTGCACATATAAATCATGAAAAAGTACACTTAAAAAATGACATTTGCTCTTCATTCAAACTACTTATTTAAAATGAACTAAAATAACACAATTCAATGTTTTTGGAGACAACTTAAAGGGCACCTATTTTACCACAAGATGTAAGATGAGCCTTTGGTATCTCCAGAATGTGTCTGTAAAGTTTCAGCTCAAAATACCCATCAGATAGTTTATTATAGCCTCCAGAATCTGCACATTTTGGTGTCTGAGTACGGTGTAGCTGTTTTTGTAGCCTGTGGCTTTAAATGCAAATAAGCTGCTTCTCCCCATCCACCGTTCCCAAATGCGTGTCTGCTCCTCATCGTGTGTTACTTCAGATAAACAGCACAATGACAGAGACAGACTTGGATGAGGCTGAAATACAGCTCATAAGTCAAAAATACCAAGTAAGTTTATTTGATGTATATGTGGTGGAGTTTATTCAAGCCTTTCTGAAATGATAAGTCTCACACAAATATTGTTTACGGTACACACACACAAATTAGCGTTTACTGACACCATTTGGCCATGGTGGTTATAACGGTTAAGAATTACATAGCGATTTTAATGTATTTGTTACAAACATGCTCTGTTTTAAAAACGTTTTAAACTTATAAACATCACAGAGAGTTGAATCGAATAGTTTAATCCCAGTTTAATTGCAAAGAAAATGTTCTGTGGACATGTGTATTCATGTTATTATAGAAACGTGGCACATGTCTATCAATTCGGTGGCTGGGGAAAAATCGCACTCCTACATCATGTTGTGGTGGGCCTTAAAATCACTGGGATTTGGGTCCTATTTTAACGTCAAGAAATTTTTAAAAGAGACTTATTGGGTTTATATCACTCCAATATGACAGTGGACACACTATACCTACACACAGTGCTGTCTGAACAGCTTAGAAAAGTTGATTTTTATCATAGGTGCTCTTTAATTGTTTTATGTTGAAACCAATCAAATTTGTAAAAACAAATAAGCTAACTTGATTACTTCATGTTGCTGCAACACGAATCGTTTGTGTGGAACCCAGCATTTTTACAGTGTATTATCGTAAAAACAATATATTTTATGACACAAAAATACACAATAGAGCAGAATATAAAACAATGTTTTATACTGTCCATATGGTCATAGTGCACAGCCCTAGTCAACACACTACATCTAAAAGCTAAAGGCTACTTACTGTATGTCATGCCACATGTACTGTACTACATTTCTGCTATTTGCTAGGCCTCTACTACAGTACATGAATAACAAGTCAGTCTGGGAACACAGACATACTGTATCTTGCGAGTGTGCGCTCCGGTGGAGAAGTCAGACGAATTGGCACTCAAGCAGAAGAGCTCCATTCTTTGTGAATTCATTAGCGCTGGTCAGGACCTCAGGGGACCATTGGTTTTGGCAAGTGAAGCACAAAGTATGCGTCACGTATGTGATCCGAGCGCTGCGGCCACATTGAACAAGCTGGCTAATCACGCCTGTGCCACAAAACGACAGCTCACGCATTGATCCAGTAGAAAGATTTATGGAAAATCCATCATTTGTTGAGGAAATGTCAGGTTTAACTTGCATTCACGCAACCATTAAACCTAAAGAAACTAGCTTTTTTAGAGAATATAACATTCCAGACACTAGACAGCTTAAAATGCTATCTAACGAGTTATAACACACCCTCAAATCTGTAAGAATAACTGTGACAGCAAACAAACTTGTTGTACTTGCTCTTAAAAAGATTGGTAATGTGAATGAAGGCAAATATCTTGATCTAATCCTCATAAAGAGCAAGTCAATATTCCGAATGCAAAATCCTAGTAAACTCTTAAAATGCGAAGGATTTGAAAAGAAACTTTTGCCGCTATTGACCTTATTCTACAATGCGGAAGTGCGCTCATTTTTGTGATTGTTTTAGGACTTCCGATTCAGTTGCCTATGGGAGAAATCACTAGAAATAATAAACGGCAGAAAACGGTCAAACTACTCGGTCTACAAACAAGTGTTTGCATGACTATACATAAAAAGTAGAATAAGAAAAGATCATTTTGCAACATAAAGCAGCATTACGAGCTGTTTTTAACCTCTAAAAATGAATGGATGTGAATGAGACAGGATGTTTCGAGCCAAAAAGATTCAAATGGCTGCGCCTGCTCGTACGCGGAGAATAAGATGAATATGCCATAAAATTGGTCATTCACACCAACCAATAGTTTGTAATTCCCCAACAAAAGATAAACAAAACCAAGAGGTAACACAGACAGATGTAATTGCTGTACACTTGTTAGAATAAATTTTTTTTAGTTGCCAAAGGAAATTCTAATTGAGAACATTTTTCTTCACTCTACCACTTATCGGTTAATTAGAGGCTCAACTTCTGCTGCCGAAATTAGCCCCAAACTATGACACTTCACCTCCATATTTCAGTAACTTCACAGACACAATGCTTCATAACTTAACTTGCTTTCATCGCTAAAAAGTAACTTTGGACTAAGGATGCTCATTTCGGTTAATTTTGCCAAGCAACAACCGGCGCTCATTAACCAAATATTAACCGTTAACTGGTCAGATTAATATTTAATTATTATAATTTTTTGTCTATTTTGTGTTTGACACATTAAATATTGTATTTTCAAATACGGATTCATTTCAACATGAGAACTTATTAACAACAGAACATAACTACATCTTCATGCACCAGCAGCATCGAAAAAAAAGAATAAACTAAAATAATCCTGCATGTTTTACGAAAGATTACAAAACGAAAACACTGACTGATTCCTTTTTAAGAACCAGCAAAGCCTGTTTTTTTCCATCATATGTTTTTTTCTTCCGTTGAATCAAAATAGCAGGCTACCTTAAAATGATCGCTCCATTGAAAATGTGCAATTAATTAATGCTCCACTGTTATATCATACTTTCAAGGATTTAAGGTTATGATGACCGTTAAACCCTTGTGAAAAGAGTCCATTAACCAGAAAACACAATTCAGAACATACAAAGTATAACTTTAATCTAATAATATGACAGACTTTTATTTGAATGTGTTTTTTAAGACATGTGACTGTAAGATTTCAAATAAATTAAAACCATTTGGGCACAAGAAATTATCAAATTTGCAGTGTTATTTAACATTTTACATATTGAATTTCTATACTTCAGCACTGTTCGACTCAACCAAAAAACATAAAGTGTTGTGTCGGCGCCAGTGGTTTAGTGGTTAGTGCGTCGACACATGCACTCCGGTGCTCACGGTGACCTGAGTTTGATTCCTGCCTCGTGGTCCTATGCTGATCCTTCCCCTCTCTCTGCTTTCCTGTCAATACTCTCTACTGTCCTATACAATAAAGGTGAAAACCCCTAAAAATAATTATTTATAATATATATATATATATATATATATATATATATATATATATATATATATATATATATATATATATATATATATATATATATATATATAATATATATAACATAAAGTGTTGTTTATTGTTTCATTTTTATCTTTGTTCTGTTGTTTTCACCTATGCTTTAATTTGTTTTATTTTGTATAATTTTGTTTATTTTATGCAGATGTACTCCCCTACCAATCATTCCAATCAATATAAAATTAGGATTTATTTCTATATTCATATTGCAATATATATCGCACATACAATAAATGCATATAATATACAATGTATATACTATAAAGCAATACATTAAGTGTTTGTAATGTAAAAGGAAGCATATTTTTATTAATAAATATTTATTAAACATTTTTTCAATAAAAAATATTTTGATTAAACCCAACTGGCCATATTCCCTGCTTATAAAACAGCACAAGGGCATAACAAGGTGAAAACCATCTCACACCAAACCGCACATCCACCACAGTCAAATCAATTCTGAGCCACGGTAAGAGGACAGCTGGGAAAAGAACCTGTCAGAGGACACAATCTATGATGAATGAGGAATATTGCAACTGGATCCGCTGAAAACCTCAAAAAGCCCATTGAAAAAGACAATGAAAGAGGGAAAAATAGAAGTGGGGAGAGACAAACAGCATAAGAAAGATGCCCCAGAGAAAGATTACCCTGCCTCAGACACACACTGTTACTGCCGCCTCCCTGCCAGCACACACACACACACACACACATCACACACTGCAGCGTGGCGAATGGGTAAACTCCCTCACATCGCCTATCTTCAAGGCAAGAGGGTGCATGGATAACATTTCCCTAAATAAATTCACTGTGACTGAAGGCATCCTATTAAACTTGGCTGCAAACTGGGAGTGAAGCAAGAAAATTTCATTAAAACACCCACTGAGACCTAACAGTCCATCATTAGATCAAAGTCCATTAACAGATTGTATCTAAGGAATATCTACATGGTGAATGCCAGAGAACAGGCAGTGATTCGATTGAGATTATTTTCTGTCTCCAAGTCTTGGCGCAGCTCGTGCTGTGATTCCAGTCAACCATGTTCTCGACAACAGACAAAATTCTATAGGATGCTATGAAAGCACTGGATGTTCTGCACTCATCTGCAAATACACACTAAAATATGTCCAAAGAAGACTGCACACATCACAAGGACTCAGCAAAATAAAACACATAGATCAAATCAAATTAGAAACGATGACAAACAATCAAATTAGCCCACCAAGTGAAGGAAGCGTGATATTTCATCCTTTGTGGAACGTCACCTGTCCAATGTTTGTTGCTAAAATTATTTATATCATTTAAATTATTTATAACACTTCTAGATGTCACCCTGTCCTATGGTGCTACATGCTAATTTTCTTTTAAATCTATTGTTAAAAACTATTTTACTTTAAAACTATATCTTATAGATTTTATTGATGCATTTCCATTGACATATATGGGTTGAGACAACAAAAATATTTGTCATTTTTTATAAACTCATCATGTCACACCAGACACTCCAGGACTGATTAATACTGGAGTGAATAATAAAAAACCGCTAAATTACACTTCTCTTACCCTTGCATATAATTTTAACTAAAATTATTCAGAATTAAAATATCAGTAATCCTAAAAAAATGTCCTAAAACAGTGAAGGAAAATTGGCATTCTATTAGGGCTGTAATTAATCACCGTTGATCCGTGATTCATTTGGATCACAGCTCAGAGTTCGGAACACACGTGACCTGCGGATCAATACATTTTTTACTGGTAGATTAATCCTAAATTTGTAACATTCGCGGAGAGATCGCTTCTCGCATCATTTAAATCACATGTATGAAAGCATTTAGGCTTTCCTGTAAATTTATTGATGATAGAACAAGTTGTGGTAGGTTATTCGGCGTGTGGTGATTTTTTTAGGTTATTAAAGGTGTTTTCTGTCGCTACTTGTTTAGCCTGCATTAATGCATTCAGTGTAAGCTGCACGATTAATCATTACAAGATCGGGATCTCAACACCCACGCTACATAAATTATAATTGATGGTGATTTGCAAATGTTTATTAATACTTCAAATCACTGCATTCAAATCTGTGTTTGAAAAACACTAAATTCAAGAAAGAGATCGAGTCTTTAGTCTTTTGAGTCAGTTATGAAGTTACAAACAGTCAAATAACACAGAATTACTGAGATAAGAGTTTAGATAAAACCACTTATGTTTATGGTAAAGATTAAAATCACCATCATGCTCAAAAATGAAAGTTGTGGGCACCAATTACATTATTTAACCAATAGGTAGCGACAACCAGCCATCAAAAATATGTCACTGAATGATTCTTTAAAAATGACACATCTAGCAATGACCATAGACTGTAAAATATATGGACGGAGCATCCGTGACGTCACCCATAGGTTTCTGAACACTGCAAAAGAAGCCACAAGTAGGCGCGGCCAACCGTCGCCATTTTGTTCGCGCGTCATCGCACCCACGGCGGGATACCAAACTAGGGCAAAGAGGCGGAGAGTGGGCGGAGCTACAGACGCCTGCTGCCAGTTTGCTTAGACCTGGCAGACAGACTTTACTTTGGGAGAAACGCTTAAACTCTATTACCTGCGACTCGTTTGTGTTCTGAGCACATGTGCTTGGCTGTACACTATATCAATAAAGTGTTTAGACTTTTAAAAACACTGTAGTAATACATTGAGCCACTAAGCAGTGTTCTTATGACGTTTTTCTACAGGAGGAAAACGCAAATTACTTCCAAACACTTCAAATCTAGTGTGTGTTAGTAAATGCAGGACTATTGATGAACTCCAGCATAACACTGTATGATAACGCTTCAGATGACTGTTCTAGAGCCTACAGCTAATCAATCTGTCACATTCTGGAGTGCTTTACGGGTCTAAAGAAATATATTAATGATAAATGATCTTAAATAAAACAAATACATTTATAGAGATGGTATACAAGTATATAACTTTACTCACATGGGAAACGGAGGCCACATGAATGGTTTGTGAGCACAATTAAGTGCACACAGCATCCCATATCATCTGATAATTGTAAGAAATAAGTCCAAAAGGCAGCTGGCTGTGTAAAGCCACATAAAACAACACAAAAATACGATGAATACGCCGAGATCAGTGGCTAATCTGCCGGATTCAGCTGAGGTGAAGTGACGGCGACCAGCGAGACCTAGCTGTCACTCAAGTGGCCACGCCCTTAATTATGCAAACTTAATATAACCTAAAATAAAGGAAACGGATGAGTTATAAAAAAATTCACCCCCCTCACAGTTGTCATGGAGGGTAATAATAGCTATATGAACCAAAATCGTTCTTTGTACCAGGCTGTAAACACCTTTTTTTCTGTTGTAAAGTTGGCCATTCTAACAGTGGGCTCAATTGCCACTTGCTCTATTATGGAGCCAGGACTAGCGGAATTTTGATGAATTGCAGTTTCAGTTACTTCCGTATTGGCTTCCCGAGAGAGAGCAGGAGGTTGCCGCTTGGCAATGACACACAAAGTTTTATGAGTGAATAACTAAATCATTTATTGAAAACGAGACTAAAAATGAACATGGTTTGTACAAATTAAAATGTTACATTTATACATTTAGTTATACATCAGCAACAATAGTAGTAACAGTGAATTTTTCACACTGAATAATTTACAATTTATTTTTATTCTGCTGATTATTTCTTTTTTTTTTTTTTTTTCAATAAAATTACAGGTTCTAGGCTTTGTTCGTTAAAACCAAGAGTATCTTGCAGTATTGTTTTTGTAATAAATGGAAAGCAAAATACATCTGTCAAAATACATTTTTGGCTGATCCGAAGAATAGCCCAAAACTAGACTAGTCGTCAAATAGACACATTAGACAGACTTTATATGTGTAGTCATTTATTTCTGTTTATTTGATGACTGGTCTTACGTTAATTTTGGCATATTCTTAGACATCTATTAGATTTTTTACTGACAGCCCAAATTTAGCCTTGTTTTAGCCAAGACCACTATGTTTAGACATCTATTAGGCATCTATTAGACATCTTTTTAAAACAAAATAAAATGCTTGCTGGGGAGTTATTAAATGATGTCGTAATTAATTTAATGAAACTACCTAAGGTGTAACTAGTATGCTAACTAGTATGCTTTTAAATAATGCAAACAAATAAGCAGCAGCTACATTAAGGAATGTAAATCTCTGCTCGCTGGGAGCCCAATTTGATTTGATATATTGACTTTAAGATAATATTGAATCCTTTCAAGTTAATAAAGATTTAGAAAGCATCAGTTGTAGGATTATACGTACATTAATTCAATCCACGTAATTTATTTAACGCATGGCTGCCTTCCCGCATATTCTACATCCCTTTCACAAAATACCATATTAATACCCTAAACTTTTACAGATACTATTGTGCCTATTTACCATGTCCAAAAATGTACTCATCCCAGCTTTAGTCAGTGTCTCACTTGATACCGCCATTGAAGGAATAATGATTCATTAACGTCAAGTTGTGATCCCACTTACTCAAAGTAACCCGAATTGTGCCACACTAAGTGCCCTCAAATTGCAAGTATGTTAGCTAAGAGAGCCAGCCTCTTTAAAAGCAGACCACAGCCGCCTTCATCTCCCTGACAGGAATAAAAGAGCTAATGAAAGCAGAGCTATACCGGCGCGGGTTGGCCTCTTTTCCTTTGTGACAAGCACACATCCAGCTCAAAGAGAAAAGCAAAACAATCACAAACCTTGCATCACCCGCTTTGAAGGCTAAAGTCCCTGATGTGCCCCGGGAATCGGGTAAAACGTGCAATGAAATTGTGGCCAATCAGGGCCGTGTGACCGATGTAGTAGCCAATAAGGACGAGCTGCGCTTGGACGGGAGCCAATCATATTAAGGTTCGTTGCTCCAGCGGACTCAGAGGGTGGGGGAGGGTTTACTCGCGTGCTCGTGCAGGAAAAAGAAATGTGAGCGCGATGTGGGGTGAAAGTGAGGGTGGAGGGTGAAGGGGGATGGTTAACGAGCTAAATTGTTAAAGTAATGCATTTATTGCAATTAAGAATCGCCTCAAGTAATAAAATCCATGATATACTAAGTATAAAAAATCAATTTAATCGTCTAAATTTCCATAGGTTACTGTATGAATAAAGTTCAACACACACATACCAAAATTCAACAGTTTATGAATAAAAACACACAGAAGACTAAATTAACATTATGTTAAAATTCCATTCATTTTCTTCATAAGGAAATTGATTTTAAACAATAATTGATAAAGCTTTAAAGACAGGCCTGCTATAAGATCAAAAGTTGAACACATAATTAAACTTAATTTCAAAGCAATTTTGTTTAATAGTGGAATGTGAGCACAAAACTCAATAAATGTTAAATGCATTGTTTGTATGGATACATTAGTTGTAGGTTTATATTTCTCTGTTGTTTTTAATTTATTTGTGACACAAATGCAAAGCATGGTGATATTGTAGTTATTTCCCAGCTGTTCCTTTTATATATTCCTCTGGTTTGGTTCATTGCTTCTAACACTTTATCAAAAACTGCTTTAAAAATCCTATAGAAAAAAACAGTCATCAGTTCATAATGAATCAAAAAAATACATTTTCCATAGTTTAAATATGAAAAATGGAATGTGCATGTCTGCTTGGGTTGTGTTGCTTCACTTCTATTCATAAATTCTCTCCTGTAGTCTCATGGGATAGTAAAGTGTCCACTGAATGTGCACTTAAAAATCTCAGCTCAAGTAGATTATAGAAATACATTATGAATTTAAACAATCTGCATTTACTGTTTTTCTCTTGCTGCATAGGGAAGTATGCAATTTCAGCCACATAAAAGCATTAATGCACTGTAAAACACATGCAGGAAATGCACAAGGAAGCTCAGAGCACCACTACTTCTGTACTCTGACGTAAGCTTGTAGTTTAAAAAGTTATAATAAAAACAGTGTAAAAGGGTGAGAGAATTGTCATTTTGTTGTGGATGTCTGGTTAACAGAAACCAAAAAACCAATCATGAAAATTGAAAAAACAGAAAACCAAAATTGAAAATTGAAAAAACAGAAAACCAAACATGAAAATTCTGTCACTATTTGGACCGTTTCAAAATCGTTCAAGTTCATTTCTTCAGTTTAAAATGTGAAAAATTAAATAATATTGGAAACTGTTAGTCATTGACTTCATAGTAGCTTGTTGTTTTTAAATTTATACATCAATAGCTACCGGTTTCCATCTTTTTTGTATTCAACAGAAAACAACTCTCAAAAAGAGTTTGGAAACAGTTGAGGGTCCTTAAAGAGTTAGTTTAGTTCACTCAAAAATGAAAATATAATCACTATTCACCTTCAACCCTTAAACCTTTATGAGTTTCTTTTCTCTGGTAAACACAAATCCATACATTCATAGTTGGAAAAACAAATATGGAACTCAATAATTAATTATCTTTAAGCTTTCTTTAAAATATCTTCCCTTTAATAACAGCGAGCATTTTTTGTTATTAAAAGATGTCTAATAGATGTCTAATAGACGTCTAAACATAGTCGTCTTGGCTAAAACAAGGCTAAATTTGGGCTGTCCATGAAAATCTAAAAGACATCTAAGAATAGGCCAAAACTAGCCATCAAATAAACAGAAATGAATGACTACACATAAATGAAGTCTGTCTATTTGATGACTAGTCTAGTTTTGGGCTTTTCTTAGATTTTTACTGACAGCCCAAGTTTAGCCTTGTTTCAGCCAAGCTGTCTACGTTATGATGTCTGTTAGACGTCTATCAAACACAAAATTGTTTGCTGGGTTTGTTCCAAACCTGTGAAACCTTTGTTTGTAATAAGAGCACAAATAAAGATATTTTAGGTGAAATACAAGCACTCCTTCACCCTCCATAGACAGCATTGTTTTCATTGTTAAAAAATAAAAAAAGAATCCTCAAAACAGACGATATACCCTCCGTGGTTTGATCAGAATATCATCAAGCTACAACATTGCACACCTAAATCAAAAATAACGACTCTTCTCCTCAAAATTATTATGGGTGTGCATTTATGGGTCATGTTCATTGACAAAAACACATGTATGTAATATCAGAGCTGTGAATGCGCCCCACAGCTGACAACAAATATTGTTTAAAATCAATATTTGTGCGCACAAACATATTACTATTGTTAATATACATACCAATTGAATCACTAAAGGTATGTGGTCTATTTTGAGGGTGTTTTTTTTTTTTTTTTGTATTTTTCTGGAATTTAAATGAGTTTGGAAACTTGTTGTCTATGGAAGATGAAGGAGCTCTCATCACCTAAATTATCTTAAAGTCCCCAAGAAATCAAAACCAATCATGATTTTGTTAGCTTTCATTGTCAGTTTTGTGGTGAACAATTAATCTGTGCGTGTTGTTAAAAAAAGTTTGGTATTCTAATCTTTAATTAAAATCTGAAAATGCACTTCCTGTTTGTTTTCAGTTAAATTCTCAGATTACGTGATTTTGAGGTAATGGGCGTGGCTAACATACTGCAACTGTTAGTTTTGACAACAAACAGAAATGGTAAGCAAGAGGTGTTTGCTTGTAATAACGCTTCTAAAACCCCTTTCCTGATCTTTCTGAATGAAATGACTATTTTACTACATTCATTCAGAAAAACAAGCCACACCCACTGTTTGCTCATTTAAAATTCCATATAGTAGGCTATCAACAAACACACACCTTCTGCTCAGCTGTGGTTTGCTGATTAAATATAAAACAAATTGAAAACGGAGCGGCAGAAGTTGGTCACCGTTTTCATATTAAAAGTAAAGGGTACTGAGGCGATAATTTAATAGTACAGTTCATAAGCTAATCGCAAAACTTTTAGGGGGCTAAATAGAAATGTGTGGGGGGGGGGGGGGGTCTAAAGTGACACTCTGTTTTAAAATTTTAAAAGTTTCATCGAGACATCATTCAGTTGACTTGTCGGCGTCTTCGAAAAATGCTGCGGTCACACTAGGGTTTGTGCATGCGAAATTCTGTGCACTGCAAAAAGGAGCGGAATATAAACAAGATAATTAGACTATTGGTCTATGTTTTAAATTTCTGTCCATAGAGGTCATGTTTTGACCTTCGATTGGTCTCACGCAATCATGTGATGCGATTTCGCAGGTCAGAGTTCACCAAGCTTGAACTTTCCAACGCAGCAAACTGCGAAAGTTGTTGCACGAGTTCATGTTTCCGGTCTGACGCATTCGCATGCGTATGAATGGAAGTCTATTGGGAGAAAAATGCAGTGTCAGGGGGTGGGGAATGGTGCAAGTTAAAAATGCACCAATTGTAACACATTAAGATGCGAAAAACATTTGGTATACAGTTAAAGGGGACGCGAATACACATAAATAAGGGAAATTTAATCACCAAAATAAGTGAGTATACCGAATAATCCGCAATTATTGATCCTCAAAAGTAGTAATACTCAAACAGCTAGTGGAAAAAAGTAAGCATACAGACTTTACGTGCGTATAGCTCCGACTACACCACTGGTCCAACCCAACTCCAACATACTTACCTGTAGGTTTCAAACAAGCCTGAAGGACTCAATTAGCTTGATCAGGTGTGTTTAATAGACCATTTTTACATTTCTGGGTTTCTCAGTAGTGGAAGGCAGGTTGTGTAGAACGCAGTGAATGGGCGAGTACAACAAAAATTTTTTTACAATCCTTTTTGCCGAAATAATACAAGAAAAACTCCACAATGGTGTTATCAAGATTTCAGAAAAAGGAAAAAAAATGTGAGACTGATGACGGCAGCCAGAGGGGAGAACAACGTCAAATTTACTTTCAGCCCTACAGACGGTGCATTAAAAACACCTCGCTTTAACTGTAATTTGTTTTTATGTAATTTGACGTAAAGATTATATTATACATACATAAATGCATATAAATGTTCATTAATTAAAAAAAAATCTTAATATTAAAAACTTTCAGGGATTTAAGAATATGACAACCGTTAAACTCGTTAAACGATGACTGTTAAACGTCTTGTGAAAAGGGTCCATTGAGGATGAAACTAATCTGTGCAGAGCTGCGGCCCTCCAGGAACTGAGTTTGACACTTGTGCCTCAAATGATGAGTACGTTTTTATTTTTGGGTGAACTTTCTTTTTGATACTCAAAACACTAGTATTCACCGCCACACTAGGAGGCGGTAACGATCCGTTCTAACCTCGGTGCCGCAGCGAAGACCAAATCCGGGAAGAAGACGAACAAACGCTCCACAGTTTCCCCAAAGCAAGATGGCGGTGCAAGAGACAGCAGCTCAACTCTCTATGGCCCTAAAGGTGCAAGAATACCCAACTTTAAAGGTCTGTCAAGCGTTTCCTCTCCACAATCTAAACACGCATCTAAACAGATTCCGTCTGCGTTGTTTGACCTCAATAACAGGGCTTCAAACGGAGATTATCCATCAAATTAAAACTGTGTCTGCATTTAGACAGTTAACTGGTTAGCTCTGGGGCTAGATAACTTAGCAAAACAAGTCCCACACAAGCCGATCTAACCGGAGTGGTAGCAAATAGTCGAGCAGTGACATCGCATGTACAGTTGTAAATGACGTCGACAGTTGTGTTAAAAGGAGAAATAAGTCGATTAATGTCAGTCTGGCCCATGTCATTCTTGCGTTCCGACAGTGTTGTGTTAATAGACGCTGTTTTATCCCATCACAGGTTTGTCCACTAGTGTAACCAGCGAGCAATGCAGTTCAAGGCAGATTTTGACGAGAATCATTAGCGAGGTTGGATAGTGGGTGACACGAATAGCATCGGATGTACAGATGCATCATAATCGACTGCTGGTCAATCTCATGTGAGCGTTTGATTGCTATTTGGACGCTGTCATCTGAAGCTATGATTTTTTTCCGTGGCTTTAGATAAATGCTGGAGGGATATACACATGCCAATGGTGACCAGAGTTCGGTATGCATGCGATTTATGCACCACATTAGGATCACATTGCATCATATTGTGTTGGTTGTTTGCAGGCTTAACACCCAGGTGTGGATTGTCAACGAGGAGCTTATTATTTACGTTAATGGGTGGGATACAGCACCTTTGTTCTCTGCGTCACAGGTTTTTTCACGATTGATTGCGTCGTTATGGATGAATCCTCACGTTAACCGGTTCCTTTGACTGATTGATGATGCATTGAATGCTTTGTGACGTGATTAGTTCACGGATCTCATGTAATTTGACGCCTGTTTATGTAAACGCACACTGAATGTCAATAATATATGGTCTTCACTGCTGTGTCAAGGGCATGTTGCATCTGAGCTTGTCTTGCAGCATTGGGAATGATTTCCAGTACATTCTTGATCATTGCATCATGATCTAACCATATATATCAGTCGCTATTTTGGTGCAGAACCAGAAGCCACATTGGTTGAGGAAGTGTAATGAAAATATGTGGAGTAGCTCTTATATAAAAGGGACTGGTTGGTGTGATGCTTTAGAGGGAGATAAATCACTACAATTGATATGTGTTCATATAAACAAATTATAAAATGGTGTACAATTGAAAAGGAATACATTATGCCATTTTAATTTTGACCCTTGTATGTCACGAATGAATGGTGATTTATATTATGCTGTCTGATAATGAAATAAATCAACATCCTTAAAGAGTTCACCTAAATATGAACTAACTATGGATATGTCTAACCCTGATATCGTATGCTCTACTTTATAAAAAGTAATTGGCAGTGAATAGCAACCAGCATTAAAGGCTTAGTTCACTCTAAAATTACAATTTTGCTTTTAATTTCTCACCATTATGTCATTTACAATCCCTCGAGACCTTTATTTTGCCATCGGAACACAAATTAAGATTTTTTAGAGGATATTTGAGAGCTCCCTCATCCTCCATAGACAGCACCATTTGCATTCTGACTGAAGTTAGATGGAATGTTTTTAAAATGATTTGGTTCCTTTTCTGAACTTGAATGTCTCTGGACTGTTGCTGTCTGTAGAGGATGAGGGAGCTCTCAGATTTTGTTATAAATATTTTAAGGTCTGTTTCCACTGAGTGATATGGTATAGGGTAGAGCTGCACAATTAATCGAAAAAAGATCGCTATCTCGATTCGACCCCCTAGACGATCTTAATCCAGCATTTCTACGATTCTGCCAATCATAAGTTCAGGAGAGAAGAAAAGGCGGCCGCACGAGTCTTTTCATTGTTTCACATGCGTTGCTCAGCGACATGGACACCTTCAAATTATGTTGAAAGAGTCAAATACTGTATTTATAAGGTACAATTCACCCCAAAAATGTCATTTTTGTCTTCATATAATGATGTATTCGCAGCCGGGAAATCACACGTGACGTGAGCTGACACGTGCGCGTCTACTTTAGTGAACAGAACCTGCATAGGTTGTGAATAACAGAGAATAAAGTTGTAAATAATAATAAGTTTGTGGCACAGAGCGATCGTTTGAGTGCTGCGAGCGAAGGATGAAACTGAAAGCGTACACTTCATTTAAATAGAATTTCAATGAATAGAAGAATGGAATCATTTATAGAAACCAATAGACCTACACATATTATTATTATTAATGTTTTACCATATGTTTGTTTTACCATACCTTTATTTTACATCTACCGAATCGTAAGAAAATCGTGATCTTTATTTTAAGCAAAAAATCGTGATTCTCATTTTAGCCGGAATGGTGCAGCTGTAGTATAGGGTTGTCATGATACTGGAATTTGGTACCAATCAAAACTGAAATTTTTAAAACGTTCATTGCCCACAAACATTTGATCGATGTTGAACACCTTCTTAAACACCGCTGATTTGCCATTGTGTTTAAATTCTCAACAGAAATAACTGTGATTACACTTCGTAAACAGCGACGAGTTCAGTGAACTAATGACCTTCACGGCCAATCACAGTAATTTCTGTTGAGCATGTGAATACAATGGCTAGTCGGCAGTGTTTAAGAACATGTTCAACAGCGTTCAAATGTTTGCAGGAAATGGATTTTTAAAAATTTTAGTACCAATTGGTACTGAATTCCAGTATCGTGACAATCCTAGTATAGTATGGTGTGGTAGAGTACCGTATGTTTTTTTTTTCCCATTTCACTGTCTCAGGAACCAAAATAGCAGACCGTACCATATCACTTTTTGGGTACAGCAGAATGGTACAAAAAGGGGTGGCACTAGACACACAGCTGAATGCTATTGGTTAACAGCGAAATGTCACCAGAGTGTGCCACAAATCAGGAAAATGACAACACCATTTTAAATACACAGTCGAGACGTGATACCGTACTGAGCCATGGTCGACCTGAGCTCAAACAAACCTTGTCATCGTCTTGTGACAAACAGGCACATGCCAAGAAGTATGAACAGAATCTGCTGCATATATGCTATTGTCGTTTATGAGCCCATCTAAAAATGCGTAGAAAAGCGCCGGCAGATTTGTTTTCTCTTGCTGTGCATCTATATTTGAAATATTGAATTAGAGCTCATGATGATAACTTGCGTGTGATTTATTGAAGTGCTTCTCACGTCTGTTTAGAAATTGACAAACACGAGAGTGAAACGAAAAAAACTAACAGACAAGAAAATGATTCTTTTAGCAACCTAAAACCCAGATAAACTGCAGTTTTTAATTATTAGCTTCGATTATTATGAGTTCAGAATGACGGAATTACTTTCTAACAAGTGGTTACTAACGTTACAGGTGCTGGTGAAGAATAAAGATAATGAGAGGTTTGAACTGATGGTAATCATTGTTTTTGAACACATACAAATAAGGCCTCGATATGTATTTTAAGTAATTTTTATGTAATAGGTAACATTTCGATGACAGTAAGGTCTGTATGTTTTCATATAGGCTTTGTTTTATTTTATTTTTATATATATAGGCTAGACTATATAATTACAGACATTTAGGAATTCGCTTTAGCCCTGAGCTGCAGCATTTATAAAATCGTGTTCATTGAAAGGTTAGTAATTAACTTTTCTACACAAGTGTTTATCTATATAAAGCATTTTTTGGCCATATTTTTACTGTTCTTTGAGCGAGAATGATGTCGACCACAGGTTTCTATCGTGAATCATGCCTACCATTTGGTAGTGGCGACCCAAACCGTATTGTATCGTATCGTATCGTATCATACGGTACTGAACCATACTACTCAGTGAAAATGAGGAATTGATTTGTGGTCCGAAGATAAACAAACATCTCCGGCATTGTAACGACATAAGGGTGAGTAATTAATTACAGAATGTTCATTATTGGGTTAACTAACCATTTAAACTTTTAGAAAAGATACAAAGGGTTCAAAGAATGGTCCCATTGTACATATATAATGTATTTGGTGTAGGGCTGCACAATATATCGGTTTACTATCGATATCACAATGTTATCATTTGTAATAGTCACATCGCAGGATTTGCGATGCTAAGTTTGTATTATAATATATAATTTGCATGTGATTTTAAAAGCATTCAGGGAAGGTAAATTGTAAATTTTGTAACTTTTAATAACGATTAATTTTATTGAATTATTTAAAATTGTATTATTCATTTACAGTACTTGAATACTGTTAGACTTGTAAAACGATAAAACACTCTTTGTTTCAATTGTAGCTTTTCTTTATTGTATTTATCTATGCTTTTAATTTGTTTATTAGATTATATGCAGATGCATTCCCCTACAGAGTCATCTCGTCCTAAAATTATGAATTGTTCGCAAATACAAATATACAAGTCATCTTGGGAAATTGTATATATATCACAATATATATCTCAGAATAACAAAATATCACAATGTTAAATTTATTCAGTATCGTGCAGCCCTAATTTGGCATATACAATACGGTTTGGTGTAAAATAAAGCAAAATTTAATGTATTGTTTTATGGCTCTTATGAAATAAAAATGTACAGTGTTTATTTTGCTAGCATACATGGTTATTCTTTAAGTGAACAAATAATCCGTGCAAGTTTATCAACCAAGTCTTCAATCAAAGTATGACCATTTGCTTTTGGCCCTCTGTTGAAGTCAATTTGATGTCTTCACCCACAATATTTTTAACCATTATTATTTTGCTACAAGGGAGTGATTCACAGAAAGAAATCCCCGCCCCCTACTCAATATTTATTTGTTTGAAGTACATCAACTTGTGGTGATAAAAGTCTCAGCAACTTCCGGGTTCACTTTCTTGACCTGACCAGAAAGCACACAGCTTGTGAGAAATTAAGATAAATGGAAATGGCATACAAAGAACAACCCATTTACCGTTTTCTGATGTAATTAAATTTGTTGCATTCATCAAATTCATCTGTCAACTGTCAGTCTGACTTTTATTTAACAGTCCGAGTTCTGGTCTTATTTTGCTTTGTTTTTATTAGTCTTGATTTATAAAAATGGAGCACTTATTTGTTTTTCGTAGTTGACCCAGAGTGAACAGCAGCTTAAATGGACCCTCATTCAGTCATAGACAAAGGCAAACTGTCAAGGCCAGGATTTTTATTATTTAATAGAATTCTATTAAATACTTTAAATTTAGCTCTATTTTTTATATCAAAACATGCTGAATACCTCCAGAATAGTTGAAATATATGACACATGTTGCACACCATCTTTCTTGGATAGTAAAAACTTAACACTTAACACTCGCTATTCACAACAATAAAATGGATGAGGCCTAGCAAGATGACTGAATTTACATGTTTGGATGAACCATCTATTTATAAATGTTAACCGGAATGTAATATTTGATACTGTGTGATTTTTGTGTTTAGCTGAGTAGTGTTTTGATTTGTGCATCAGTTCTTCTTCAGTAGTTTGCATAAATTCTGTCTAAATTTAGGCTTTTTCACTTCTCACTGCCTAAATCAGGTTGTGCCTTGTAATGCAACAAAGGTTAAATCTTCAATAATAGCATTGACTGATGCAGGGGGGTTTATCTACTCTGAAACATCTGTACATGAAAAGAGCACTGCAAATGTTGATACTACTTATCTGTCCTGTTTGTAAGGTGATAGATAACCTGATCAAAATAAACTGGCGGATCCTGAGAGATAAGATTGAAGGTTTATGCATCTCTGCTTTTTTCCTACAGCTGCGGTACATCTGCTTATCTTGGCCTAATGATCATGTTCACCTTTATGACCTTTTCTCTCAAATGCATAGCTGAATGAAGTCCGTGATCTTCAAAATGTAGCTTTTTAGTCAAGAGCATTTGCTTATAGCTTACTGAGGCTCCACATATAAATGCCTGTATCACAGGACGTGGCAGTATTCCAAACCGAGTAAGTAAACAGTAATAAATAATAAAGTATTTATGAGAAATACATCAATGCGCTGTCAGATAGAAAGGTGAACAAACAAAAGGGCAGCATCAGCAGCAATGGCTTAGCTTTAAAGTCGATGGCGTTCCGTTTTTCATTTTTCATTTATGCTTGAATACTCAAAAAGGATATTTCACTTAATTGGATTTTGGCATTTCAGAACATAAATGAATAAAGTATTTTTAAACGAATTCATTTAAATGTACTCTTTAATCTCCCAGAGTATCTGCAGGGCCTTAAAGTCTTAAAATGTTTTACATTTCAAAATAAAAATTTTAGGCATTAAAAAGTCTTAAATTTACTGAAATATTGTGTTGTTGGTCATAAATCATTTTTAACAGGTCCTAATTTTCCTGTGTCCACGTAAAGCTACTAGGGATGCTCATTTCGGTTAATTTTGCCAACTGACAACCGCCGCCCGTTAACCGAATATTAACGGTTAACTGGTCAGATTAATATTAAATTATTATTCATTTAAAAAAAAAATTTACGTGTCTATTTTGTGTGACATTAAATATTGCATTTTAAAATACAGATTTATTTTAACATGCGGACAACAGCTTATAGAACAACAGAACCTGCAGTGTTTACGTTTCAAAAACATGAGGTGCACCACACTGCCTTTTTGTTCACAAGAAAAAAGAAGCGTGGTGCTCTTTTTTTTTTATGTCACTAGAAACGACTGAACTAGCTGCGTATTGTGCGTGAGCATTGCTGTCGATGTTTTTAAAATTTGTAATATTTAATAATATTGTGATATTCAAGATTTGTAACATTATACAGCTCTGGATAATTTGAAACAGTGACCACTGGGTTGACTGGGTCAGGGGTGACTTATTTCAATTACGCACACATTGCGCAACTGCAAAAACGCGAGGCTCCCAGGGCTAATGAGCAGGGCACAAAACACTCCCGGCTGTTGGTAAACCATTTAAAAGATGCCCCTCTTAATGCAAAAAGCCTGTTCACTGTGATTGGCCCCTTATGCAGCTAAACTTTAAAAATATATAACATAATATTTTTGAATAATTTAACTGATACCATTAATCGGTTAAAAACGCTGCCTTTCGGTTAATGGTTAATTGGTTATTTTGAGCATCTAAAAGCTACCAATAAAGCCAACACCCATCACTAACATTCCAATAAAAAAAAGTCTCTATAAATGTTTTAACAAAAGTTTATTATCTCTATTTACTAATATGGTTTAATTATCTTCCTTATAATAACTTTTGTTTTTAACATATTTTTTATGCTTTAATTGGGCCATTAGAAAAAATCCTTAGCGTTTAGCCTGTATTTCTGAAATTTAATAATAATTTCATTTAATAATAAGAATGGTCTTAAATTTTAAGTCTTTTAACCCTGTTTATGTCTTTCTGAAGAAACTCAAATCAGTTTATGTGGTGGACTTTTTTGATGTAGGATTTTATTTATGAACTCTTATTATCGTAGATTCATTAAGCACACGGTCGACAGCAGCTCAACTATGCGTTCTTGACACACATGAACAAACAGATCAAGCACACGCATAAACACATTTCCGTTTTCCATATGTGATGGTCCTTATGCATGTGCATAGATTTTTTAAAATCTTTCATTTTTTGGAGCATCAATTTTGGATGAACATAAATGTATGGCTTTTGAATGACAGTAGGCAGTAATTCTCTTTGTGGGTAAACCAATTGTTTATTAAGACGAGATTATAAAGCCTTAGCGTTTGTTATGGTACAATGACCGTCAAACTCACAACTTCAGAGTATACTCTACATTTGATAATGTGCATTAACACCGAACATTATGAGATAATAATGACTTTGTACTCTTTAGTACACTTTAAAGAAATCCTAGTTGTAGATATCCTTTATTCCTTTTACACACAGACTTGTTAACATGGGCATCTATTGTTTTTGCTGTCTTTAGTAAATGGTTGGTTTGTTCTTTCTGTTTTTTTTCTTTCTGACAAACCAAATCAGCATTGCAACATCTTTCAGCACCTTTATTGGCCTACGGGCTTCTGTCCCTTATAAACGTCTTTGCATTCTTTCATGATAGAGCTGTACACCTGACTGTACTTTCAAATCCTCTTTGCACAGTATCTGATTTACATAGACATCTATTTTTGCTGTAGCTTGCACACATTCCTGTGTGTCCTGTTTATTAATTTTTCTTAAAATACCTTGTCAATTGGTGAACCCACTTAATGAGTAAATACTGGACAAAATATTAAATGCAAAAATAAGACATAATGTGTACAGCGTATTACAGAATCTGATGTAAACTATATTTGTTCTGATGATGAAATTCATGTCACACACAACCCTTGTGTACATGTAAAAAGTGAAATCTACATTGGGTTTATTTTAAGGTGGGACACACCAAGCTGACGCAAAACAACTAGCACTAATGAAACACAACTATTGTTGACTTGCGTCTGATCCTGTCTGGTCTAAAAAGCTGTGTGTGAACACACCAAACGAACAAAGGCTCACTGAAACGAGAGCCATATTCTGAGGCTGTGCAAAAGGACGTGTCTTTCAGCACCATAGGGGGCAGTATCTGCTTTCTCATTTCACAAAGGGAAGTTCCGATGATCACAAAGCGTAAACAAAACTGCATTTTACCATTATCATAGTAATTGTCACCACATATTTGCTTGTGCTTGTGCAAATATGTCTTATAATCTGATTATCCATATCGTTTGCAAATATTTGAGAAATGTAGTGAAATTACAGCCTGCCTTGTTGTGTTTCTTCTTGACTTGAATTGTTTGCTTGCTACGACATTTCACTACGTTTCACTTGCTCTCTGATTTGTTGCCGAAAAAACAGACTGATTGCTCCCTTCAGCTCATGAACCAATGCCAATTTTACACACTGATTCTGAACAACACAATCCAATGTTAACTCAATGGGAGCAGAGGTGTGGAATACACCAAAACAACTAGCTAGTCCGACACAGCCCAACGGCTGACCATCAGTTTTGTGTGTCATGGCCTTTATACAAATATTAACCCACACTGTATGCATTTTCAGAAAAAATGTAGTCGCGCACATACATAAACATACCATACACATACTAGGATGATTAATTAATCATCTAAAAACATGTACAAAAATTTTTTTGGCTTAAAGGGAAGCTATGATGAAAATCATTATTTGGGAGTGGTTTGGACAGAACTGTGTGCAGGTATAGTGCGTCCACAGTTATATTGGGTTAATATAAAGACTAAGTCTATTTTTTATTTTATTTCCCGACATTAAAATTGTGGCCGAGGCCGACCACAACATGATGTAGGAGTGCAGTTTCCCTTCCTACTGAATTTATTGACAGCCGTGTATTAACATGTCTCCGTAGTGAGGCATATAATCATATTAACAAGACAGGACGTGCGCAAAGCAACTGGGATTTAAAGATCTGTTCAGCTCTCTGTGATCATTAAATGTCATCAAGAATGAGTTTTACAAGTTTAAAATGTTTTTAAAACAGTGCATGTTTGTGATGAATTATAGCGATTTTACCAACTTTATTACCACAGCCAAGTGTCAGTACAATTATAAAAGAAGACTATTCAATCCTGGTTTGTGGACGTTAAATCAGGTTTATTTTGTACATTGACATAATGGATATCCATACAACAGTGGATATTAATGTGCATCCTGTCACATTTGTGTGCAAAAACAGTGCAAAGTTAAATGCACACGGTGTGTGTGCGTGCGTAAACTTTGTAACGACATTGTGTGTGAGTCATTGTTGCGACTCCACAACAAATACATCAAATAATCATTGGGAAAATTCTTACTATACTATTTCTCACAAACATTATATGAGGTCTGCTTCCTTCATGTCTGTCACTGTGCTGTATATCTGATACAGCCGAGGCAGAGATTAAGGCACACTCTGACAGGCACATGGGAATGGTGTTATCAATATTGATTATCAATATTATCCCTAGTACTGAAATGCTGCTCTTTATTTACCTCAACAGGTTCCTTATGAAACCTTGAACAAGCGCTTCCGAGCAGCCCAAAAGAACATTGACCGAGAGACCAGTCACGTGACCATGGTGGTGGCAGAGCTGGAGAAAACACTCAGTAGCTTTCCAGTGGTGGATACTGTAGTCTCTCTTTTGGACGGCGTGGTTGAAAAGCTCAGCGCCCTCAAGAGAAAGGTATGCTGAAGCATCATATACGTTTTTTTTATGTTTAACTATATTTATACAGATTTTAATGACAGAGTTTCGTATCTGATAGGCAGCTGAGTCCATCCAAGCAGAAGATGAAAGCGCCAAGTTATGCAAGCGACGCATAGAGCACCTGAAGGAGCACAGCAGTGATCAGCCAGCCAGCGTTAATGTTTGGAAAAAGAAGCGCATGGACCGCATGATGGTGGAGCACTTACTACGCTGCGGCTATTACAACACTGCTGTCAAGCTAGCCAGGCAAAGCGGAATTGAGGTTTGTTTCCTTTCTCTGCAATGTGGGTTAAATACTAGTGCTGCCTCTTATATGCCTTCATTTGTTTTTATAGGATCTGGTCAACATAGAAATGTTTCTTACTGCAAAAGAAGTCGAAGAATCTCTCGAACGTCAGGAAACTGCTACCTGTCTGGCATGGTGCCATGATAACAAGTCTCGCTTGCGGAAAATGAAAGTAAGACATATTCAAACTAGGGGTTGCACCATATTGGAAAAATTTGACACTAGCTACGTTTCCATCCACCTATTTTTATGCGCATATCCAAAAAAACATTAATGGAATGTTGATGGAAAGCCAAGATGCGCAAGTTTTTAAAAAATGCACATTAAAAACATATGTGGATAACTAAGTAGGATAAACTTTTTATTCGATAAGAAAAGATGCGCATGAACTACTATGGAAACACTTTTACCAAACAAATTCCAGTATGTGCATTAAAAAAGTCATGTGATTTTGTTAGAAGAGATCATATGACGATAAAAATGTGTGTGAATGGACAAACCAGCAGGCTAAGCACACTGTAAAACTTCTGAAATGTTGTTTTGGTTATTCTAAAACGCGTTAATCGTTTAAGTATTAGTGTTATTATATTATTAATTACCTCCATTGAATTGTCAAGAGCGTCTGTGCTCCGTGTCTGATGCCTTCAATCACCACCACACGTTCATTGTGTGTCGGCATCGTCGTCTTATTAAATAAAGAAAATATTGACGCAGCTTCTTCTACCGCATCGAATTCCATTTTTACTTTTGATATTTGGCGATATTTGGAAAGATTTCATTCATTTAGATCGACAGGGATGATCAAGTCTCTTTCTTGATGTATGCATCTGCATACGTTAAAATAAATTATAGAAAAAATATATAAATAAACAGTGCTTTGTGGTTTTCTGGCGAGCATAACCTTATTCAAGTTGAAATTGAACAATGGAATGTAAAATAACATGGTCATCATTGTATAAATAATATAAAAATAATTATATTTAAGAATATATTTATCTTAAATTTTAATAAATAATCTAATCCTGCGATGTGACTATTGCACATACACACATTGCAATATCAATGCTCAAATGATATATAGTTCAGCCCTAATGCAAACATATAGTTGCGTTTTTGCATCATTAATACGAGCCATGGAGCGACTGCAAGTTGTGGTTTAGGGATGTGTGATACTTATTACCATGATTCACATGTGTTTTTGCTTTGTTCACCTTCCTTTGTTACCTGTGGCATGCCCCATCCGTTGTTACTATGGTTTTTGATTGTCTACACCCCTTTTTATCCTGTTAGCCCCTACGTTTTTTTATTTTTATTTGTTGTATATGGTTATGGTTTCTTGAGTTCCTGGTGTTGTTAAGACTGAGGCTACGTTTACATGACAACATAGTTTCAATAACTCATTTCAAATAACTAATGTCAAATAACAAATAACTAATGTCTTTTGTCTTTGCCACATCCCTAACACATACTACGCATGTGCATGAGGTCACTATTTCAAAAATGTCCTCTTTGAAACCCGTGCTCAAATGTATGCGTTTTAGTTCCCAAAATGCTGTTGTGTAAACGAACAGGCAAGATGCATAAAAAGTTTTCTGTTTTGGGCTGAAATGTTGTCATGTAAATGGCCTCTTTCTTCTTGGTGGTTTTTCTTTATTGATAAATGTTTAAACTGCATGTGGATCTACTGCTCATCGTTCCCTGCCTCTGTTACAAGTATGTCACTCACTTTGCAAAAAACAAACATGTCTTGAGATTCCTGCTAGGCTACTAGGCCGGTATAAGATTCTAATGGTATAGTAAACTTGGAAAAAAATATCACAGCATTGTGATTACTGCTATAACATATGTTCTTTTTAAATATCTGGGTAAAAAAACAACCTTTTTTCCCTATTGAACACTATATATTTTATTTTAAGAAACAATTAAAATATTTTGCAACAGTAAATATGCCAGGCTAAATAATTCAAATAAATTGTTGACTTCTGCTATCGTCATTATTAAAAAACCTAATTTTTTTTACAACTTAAAAAGGCGTCTTTGGATATCTTTCTTCTCTTTGCACTGTTTCGATCCAGAGCATGCTTAGATGTTGGTGCATAAGCCATGTAATTATTTATTTTTATTTTTTCCAGTGTTTGCTGAATCATGCTGACTAGTAGCCATTGATGCCCTAAAGTTTTTGACACCACGTAAAAAAACAAACAAACATATATATCACAGAAACTGTATAAGCAGTTTTAAAACTGTGACTTTTCCAAACCGAGGTAAATCTTGAAACCGGTTGTCGTCTCATGCCTAATTCCTACAGAATTCACAGCGTAATAAGTTTAGATTTCCCTTTGAATTCCAGTCATCAAATCAGAATAAACAACTTTTATGGCTTTGTTTTGATCTTCATAGTATATGATGTAGTTAAGTAATCACATGAACAAGAGGGTTTTTTGAATATCAGTGTAACCACAAAATATATTGAGTACAGCTACTGAATGGGGTACTGTATATGCACACAGACTTTTAATTTCAGCCTGCCAGCACCAGGGCTTCTGGTTAATTGTCAACCTATACAAAATCGCAACGTTTAAGATCTGATTTCTTTAAAAACAGCAATCTTCACTGCCTGGCTGAGATACGATATAAAGTAGGTATCAGAAGCACTGCATTAAATTATGTTTTTCCACACCATGTCTTTAAAATATGGATATTAATTTTACCCCAGAATTTTCAATGGAATTTAACCTGCACCTGATGACGGCGCTAGCGGTTACACAGATTTTCATCTCTTTTTATGCTTTAACAACCAAATGGATGCTTAAGTCTATTTAACTGATTATATTTGAATTGAAAATAGTCACATAAAGGTTTCACCGGAAGTTCATCATTGACTGAAAAACACTAGCTGTGCATATAGCCCATTGTCTGCTTTTTGCCAGTGAAAATATAATTCAGACATAGCCAAAAGCAAAACATTTGTGCATTTCAGGGCAACCTTGTTTCATTTGAAAAAAAATGGTTCAGTGATTCATTCATAAAAAAAAACAAACATCCTTTGAATTATTCAATAACAGGGTGTCCGCGAGGTCTTAAAGTATTTAAATTGATAAATCAATTTAGAGAATTTTAAGGTCCCTAAAAAGTCTTAAATGCTGTTACAAGGTATTAATTTTTGCACCATTTTTGATTATACAGTTGTATATTTATAGTTGTATGCTAAAGTTTGAAATGTTCGGATGCTGTGTAGTTTATGAAATTGATAAAATCCTTCTATATTTGATGTCACACTGCTTTGTTTGCTGCAGTAACAAAGGCAGTACCATTTTTTCTCCTTTTTTTATAGGTGGCACCTTTGGATGAACGTTTTTATGAAGTATATGAATAATGTTTTAGTTCAGGATTCATTTCTTACAATCAGTATTTAGTAACAGCGGCGCTTCTAGTTTAAATGGCGAAACCACCCCAAACATACCCCCTCCCCATCCCCCAAGAAATAAAGACACTATGTGGTTGACTTTTAACTATATTTTAAATATTTAAATATATATTTTAAATATATACATTTAAAATAATAATTATAAATACATTTAAATATATTAATTTATTTTCAAGATATATTACAATTTGTTTATTATTATTATTATTATTATTATTATTATTATTATTATTATTATTATTATTATTATTATTATTATTATTATTATAAATAACAGAAATCAATCCTAAATAGAACTGAAAAGCAATGTAAAGACACAACTGGAGTAATATTCTAAGAATATTGGAAATTATGTTGCATAAATATTAATTAGTTAGGACAGTTCTATAAAGTACAAAAAAAATATGTTTTTTAGAATTATCTGTTGTCTTAGACCCGACTCATGGCCGAGAATTAATGTTATAAAGTTTTAGTTACCTCCCTGACGGATTATACCTCCTTTCTTCTTCATAGCCATGCTTAGTCAAAGTAACATCATCATCATCATATGAAATAAACTTTAGTTTTGTCAACTTGCATGTTGACGCATATCGGTGTGCTTGTACAGTAAACAACTGGGATCAGGAGCAGCGCGTGTGAGGCGCACTGGAATGGCTTTCTGCGCACATGAGTCAATTTGTTTTTACCAGAGTTGTTTCGGTTGCACGTTGCACATAAAAAAATAACAAACTTGCATGTGCCAAAGACGCCAAAAGTGAATGTCCCCTAACATCTTTATTCTGGGATAACCACTCTAAATTAATACACTTGCATAAAGTAAATCTTATCTCAAAGCTTTTACTGGGGCACTTTTTTTGCATCTCCCCAAGACGCCCCCAGCAAGATGCCGCCCTGGGCGATCGCCCATATTGCCCATGCCTAAATCCTCCACTGTTTAGTTAATAATATATAAAATGTTGCCAATGTTACCGGTTCTGACTTAAAATGTATGGAAAGTGTCTTAAAATAAGGTCTTGAAGCGTATTGAATTTTATTCTCCGATTCCTGTATACATATACCCTGAATAATTCACTCATTAACGCCCCATTCACACGGGGCGTCAGCTTCAACACTTCCCATTCACTTTGAATGGGTGATGTCAGGCGTTGCCGAGCTGCATTGTGGATCCATCGGCGCCACTTCAGAGTGCTTGCTGCAGAAATTGGGACTTTCTCAACTTTTCAAGTGCCGACGGAAGCGTCAGCCAATCAGATCGCTGTATGCAAATACACCAGCTCAGACAGCAGCCGATTGCTGACTAATTTCATTGGCTGCTATGACGATCACGGCAGCCCCAACTTCAGACACGCCCTCTGTCAGGCGTTGACGCTGAAGCCCCGTGTGAATTGGGCGAAAGACTTACTGCTAATGATTGACAGTTTTAGTGTCTTTTTTTTCCATGGGTGCCAAACCAGCCAAGATATAGCACAAAAAAAGTTCAGTTATCATTTTTGAAAAAAAAAATCTGAACAATGTAATTCTTTGTCAATATCACACACCCCTATTGTGGTTGTATTCCTTGCAATCTGAGATTTAATTTGCTTACATTTCAGAGTTGAAAGCTAATTTGATTTTAAAGGTAAGGTTTATTAAGTTGTGTTGAAATATGTCCTTGTTCCCAGAGCTGTTTGGAGTTCAGTTTAAGGATCCAAGAATTTATTGAACTCATTCGACAAAACAAACGGATGGATGCAGTAAGGTATGATTTTTTTAATACTAGGACTTTATGGTAGGACATTTCAAGTTCAATCATTGTTGGTTGTTATTAAGGCTAAATTAATCTCTTTTAGACATGCACGCAAACACTTCAGCCAAGCAGAAGGAGGGCAGTTGGATGAGGTACGGCAGGTGATGGGCATGCTGGCGTTTCCCTCAGACACGCATATCTCACCATATAAGGTAAATTATGTCTTTCTATATATTCTTAAATTAATGTTCCACTCAAAGGATGTGCTTTACTATTGTTGGCCAGTTGTTTCTGAATATGCTTTTATAGCAGGTACAAATTTAATGGTCGACATCATTTCTTTTTTCCCAGGATCTCTTGGATCCAGCTCGATGGAAAATGTTGATTCAGCAGTTCAGATATGACAACTACAGATTACACCAGCTGGGGAACAACTCCGTGTTTACCATTACCCTGCAGGCAGGGCTGTCTGCCATCAAAACCCCGTATCCTCTCTGCGTCTTTGTTTTGAAATGAATATATTCAGGATGTTCCGATTAGCGATGGGCATTTTTCAGAAATATTAATAATAATATATGTAATATAATATTTGTCGTAAAGTATATTAAGAATTACAGTATTAATAATCAAAGATGTGATTCTTCCATATACATACAGATTACTGTGTTTTCCGAGTTCATTGGAGGGACTCCTGTAATTTGCGTAAATCCAATTTTTTTTGAGATGGAACGGGGGGTTGTAAGGGGTCTCAGTGAGGTTCATCGTCAAGCAAGCAAACAACCTGATGGTTTGCGCCTTTATTGGTTATCATCGTGCGCAAGAAGGAGCAGTAACTGCTTCATTCTGGACGTCATTCAGGGATGTAATTGTAGAGCTATCTAGGCTACTGCGTATACAACATAATAATATTGTGTATTCCTACAATGTGCGAATATGATGAAGCTGCTGACAATATGCTAGATTATGAAAACGCTTTGAATGCATGCGTGGCTGTGCAGACTATTTCCGCTCTCACTTTTGCACAACACGACCACGTGCGCTCTTTAGCCTACATTATAAATAAAGCCAGGATGCACATTTGTTATTATTCTCTACAAGTCATCTGTTATGTTTGCAATTATTCAGTGCTACAGCCTAGCACCAGAAATATGATACCTGAAAGTTTCATAAGTTTAGATGATATTACAAATTTATAAAAATATACTTTATAATTAAATAAACTACTAAAAAGCAGGGACTATGCTAAAGGAAAGTGAAAGTGATAATCTTTTTAGTGATGTATATTTTTCTCAGGGTGGAATGTTAAAGCATATTACACTGCTCAATTCATCTGGAATAATATTTTTACAGTTTGAATTGTTGACTGACTAGTAGTTTATTTATGACGTAGAATAAAGAGTCTACTAAATTTCAGGAAAATTTAAATTCTGTGAACACAAGAGCACTAAACTGAGTTAGTATAAACCTATTAAATATTACTTGGGTGACCATTAAACTGCTTAACATTTAAACTGATAAAACAAAAATGAAACTTAATTTTATGTGGCCAATACCAGATATTTATATAGAAAATATTATTTATTTATTTTTTCAAATATTAGTTCTATTATTATTTAAGCACACACATTTTTTGGGGAGTTGCTCTCGTCTTCTTTTTTTTGTCCTCGGCTGATCACATGCCTGATTATTCAAACTTTTTTGACAGTATTTGCAAACATGCTTAAGTTTGGCTATATTTTGTTTGATTAAAACCAACAATTAAGGCAAAAACAAACATAAAAGTGCAGAGTGAATAAAAAAAAAATTAAAGCAGACCCAATTATGATACAGAACATACATGTACACAAGTCGCCATTAGGTTGACGTTCTTATGTTGTTTCACATGTTCTAGTTGAGAAAACAAGCATATAAACACAGCTGAGCTAAAGTTAGTTCTTTATTCTGTCAACAATAAGCCCGTCTTGAGAGAAAATGCACTTTGTCAGGTGCACACACAATGGTAGTTTGAAGCTGTTTACCAGCCAAAGTGATATTTTCTGTAAAGTTTGCTTTGGAAAGTCGTTTCGAACCCCTGAAATGAACTTCGATTTGGCCTGATTTTATTTGAAATGACATAAAACCCGTTAATTCTTGGTTTCATTTCAAATACATATGCCGTATAGAGTTTACCAATTGAATATCCTGCTGATATTTTAGTGAACCAAGTATTTTAAGTAATTAAAATAAAAAAGGGTCAGTGTATTAAATGGCGATTTATTAGCTTAGTGTTCGTTTAGCCCAAATTGAAAATTATGTTAATAAAAAAAGCATAAGACCTTTATTTGTCTTCAGAACTCAAATATAAGATATATTATATTCAAAAGCTCCCTGATCCACTATAGACAGCAAAATACGAAAAACATCCTCAAAACCAACCAGATATGCTATTTATACCATATCAAGCTAGGAGAATACTTTGTAAAAAAATAAATATACTCTGTGTCAGTATATGGCTCGCATTCACATGCACTGATCATTTGTAGTGTTTCCTCTAGGATTTTTTCCAGCTGTAGTGGCTGGCCTTTTACACAGATCTTCCAACTACCTGTGGCATTATTTCAATTACTGTACATCCATGTAATACAAGCATGCGAATCTCTTTGCTTGTGCGCAGATTTCCTCTGTTAATGCACAACTTCTTGCACGCCCTCAAATATACACTGCTCAATTGCAGATTTTCTTGTGTGCTCTCAAATTAACGCAATTTAGTGCGTTTATGTAATAAGTATGTCTCCAACATTTATTAGATATGCTAGGAATATTTATGAATGTCTCCACTAGACCTACAGAATGGCATTAATGCATCCTAAAGTAAAGTGAAGCGGCCAGAAACTCCAGCAAAATAAAGTTATTGTGTACAGAACCATAGATCTTTATCTATAAGTAAAGTATAATTATGGAAACTGTGTTCATCATAACTGAAAGCTACGTGGTGTTTTCTGACCTCACGCATCGTGCAGCCCTGTCAATCAGTCAGTCAGTCAGCCTTAATGGGTTTAACCTTAACCTTAAAGGGTTAAACAGATAACGCACAGAACTACTACAATTACAGAAAAGTTTGCTCTATTATAATTCACTTACATTTAAAACGTTTTGGTGCTATCATAACACGCAATTTAAAATAAAATGACAATGACTGAAAGTTTTGAATGAGAAACTGTAATGTAGCCGTGGTGGGAATGAAATTTGGTGTGGCGCCCTGCCATGGAAGAATGAATATAGCCTAAACCATGATGTGTCACTTCCTTTGTTTTAAACATACAATAGGTGCATCAGTCAGAATCACAACAAGCAAGACACAGCACTCTTGTAAATGTATGCCCTATATTGACACTGAGGCAACAGTTGAACAGCGCCCTTGACACTTTAACTGAACAGTTGTTGACCTTAATTCCGCATTTACAGGCAGTGTTATAAAGAAGATGGCACTTCCAAAAACCCAGACTGTCCCGTCTGCAGTAAGTCGCTAAACAAATTGGCGCAACCTCTTCCCATGGCTCACTGTGCAAACTCGAGGCTGGTGTGCAAAATCTCTGGCGAGGTCATGAATGAGAACAATCCTCCCATGATGCTGCCTAATGGCTATGTGTATGGATACAATGTGAGTTTCAATGCCAGTTTTGCATTCTGCATGTCATTTTTTTTTCTTCTGTATACATATGATGCTATTTTAATGCTGACAAAAGTATTGTCGTCTATCCCAGTTGTAAGAGCAACAAATAATAACTTCTAGTTGATTATTTGGAAAAGTGGCAGAAGGTATAGATTTATATTCTATACTGTATATTATTTCTGTTATGTGACAGGACTTTTGTCTCAGCAAAGTCAGACTTTACTGTCCTTATTAAATGATTAAAAATCAAGGCATGATATTTTATTTTGCTAAAATAAGCATAATTTTTTATGCTTTGCCTTTCATATAAACCACTTTTGATACCAAATGAACAACTAGAAGTCAAGGTATTGTTTGTTGTTCCTAAAACTTGGATAGGCTAAAAGACCTTTGTCAGGTAGTGTATATATAATGATTAACGTTCCCTTACCTCTGCTTTTCAGTCACTCCTGTCCATTCGTCAAGATGATAAGGTGATATGCCCCAGGACCAAAGAGGTTTTCACCTTTTCCCAGGCTGAAAAGGTTTATATTATGTGATGGAAGCGCCACATTGGTTCTGGAACGTTAACTTGCGTCGACATCGTAGGCTGGGCACCAATTGTCGAAGGATGTCAGTCTTTCAGCCCTTGTTCCATTCAAGCGAAAATCATTGACGAGATGCCCCTGCCCTCAACAGGTCTACAAGACCTTCATTGAACTGATGGTTCAGAATCACACTGGATCGTCCTGCTCTAAATGGACAGTTGTGACAAGGGAGTGTTTTTTTTAAAAGGTTGATAGTTTGGCATTTATTTAACTGGTTTCTTTTCAGTAGTGTAAAACAAACCAACATGACTCCATATCAGTTTATCTCAAAGGAGCTTCTGCCTTGTAGTGTGTTAACAAAATGAATTATTCATTGTTGGTTTTTTGAACAAGGGCACCCATTTAGGTCATTATTTTTAGATAGGGAGTAGGTAGTTAGTTATAGAGAACACTCTCTGATGCCTTGCTTTTGCACCTGTGAAATCTGTGACAACATGCATTTGTTAATGTGATGTTTTTGGGGGTTTTTTTGCTGACGTCCTCAGTTCATGAGGAAACGTTTAAAAAAAATGTTGTAGCATTTATAGCAATATTGGTTTTTATCAGAAAATGGTGGATATACAGACTAGAAAGACCGTGTTCTCTGGTGTTAAGTTGAGGGTAAACATCACATTAGTTTACAGTTTCTTATATCATCATCATCATCCACATTATTTAAATAAGACAATATATGTGTGACCAAAGTCCTTGGAGGACGTGTGCAAAAAAAAAGAATTGATAGATGTGCGTACATTTGGAGAAATCTTTTTTTCTCTCTCTCCTTCTTTCTATGGTATGCTGTGTTATACAAAACAATGTCATGTTGTCATGCTGCATTTAGTGCTCTTTTGTGACTAAAGGTTTGGTTGTAAACATTAAGCAGTGTTTGGTAGATTCAAATCTTGCATAGTTTACTTAGATGGAATTTCCTTTTTTTTTTTTTTCCTCTCTCATCAAAGTGTGTCATCTTTGAAACCCTTAAATTGTAATGTAATGCGTTTGGGTTCTTTTGTTTACAAAATGACTAGTTTTAAATTTGTAGCAAGTTGCCAATGGTCATTTTGAGCACAATTTCAAGGCCGGATATTGTTAAAAGTATTTTTTCATGATGTTCCCCATGGACACAATCTCAGAGTCTCAGGTTTCACAGGATCAACAGCAGAGAGAACTAAGGAGGGAGGCCTATGAAAGGCACTTCGGTCTTTTAGTTTCACCTTAATGTAAACCAACAATCACCTGTTGGAAGTGATTCTCCAAGTATGTGTTTAACTGTAATTGTGGAAAGACTTGCTTAGATACAGCGCATGCATGTGTATTTTAGTAGGATAGATGGGTTGTTCGTGTCAAATTGCCAATAAAGATTGATTTGATTATATCATTCTGTCTGTCTGTCTGATTAACTAATTGGTTAAAACTATAAATAATTAAACTAAAAATAGAAATAAATAAGAGTTTCTGTAACTCCTGCTCTTAACTTTTTACATTTATTTTTTGTTATATTAGTTTTTTGTGGTAACGTTAGCTAGCACAACCGTTTTATGAGTGCTTCGTGCCGTGCCTTTCAGTGTAATCAAAGAGCATAGACTGATATGATTCTAAGCTCTTTGGTGTAGTACAGCAAGATAATATTCGCAGTCATGTAATAATTTCAAATGGCGCATGCGCAGTAAAGGTGCCATTTCATTTCCTGACTGAGGTAAATAGCCTATTACTTCTTGACGGCATGAAGGGTAAGTAAAGCTTTATACATACATTGTTTTTGAAGCTTTTTAAAAAACAACGTGGCGTTATTAATGTAAATTATAATACTTTGTTTCATATAATTTCTAATTAAAAGAGGAGGATCTACACGATCCGTTTTTTCTACCGTTAACGGAATTTGTCGCTAAACCACGCGACCGACGGTTCCTCTACATCGTCGGCAAAATGCTCAAACTCGACTGGCTGAATTACAGGACTCTTGAAGTGAGTTTACAAATTTGTTACCATCAGTTTCTTTTAGGTGTATTCTTTTATACACCAAAGTTATTCCCTATGCTATGCCCCGTGATTCTTAGATTGAATTATGGAAGTAATGTTAATTTCCCATTAAACGGACACAGTCAGCAACCGCCAATACACTTTAAACATTGCTTTAGGAATTCATTAGTTGTAACTGTTACTACTATTGAAGTCTTAACTCAATTTTGGCAGTTGAAATGTTTTGCTTGCGTGTTTAAAAGTTTTGAATCTGTTTGTATCTACCTGTAAATTGCATGGTAGCATTTGCATCACAAGAATATCAAATTCTCTTCCCAGGTTGCTAGCTGTATTCAGTTTTAGGTGATAATTACTTTTTAAACTTAATGTAATCTAATGTTTCTAGTAATGATAATAATAATAATCAAGATGCGCAATGTTCTCCTTATCTAACATCAAATTCAAATGTAAAAGATTGATAAATTAGCTAGCTGCTATTGGCAGTTCTTTATTAATTCCAAAATCGCAAATGAACGAATCTTTTTGCAGCAAACATATGTTTACAAATATTTACATTTACATTTAGTCATTTAGCAGACGCTTTTATCCAAAGCGACTTACAAATGAGGACAAGGAAGCAAGTTAAACTACTATAAGAGCAGCAGTGTACAAGTGCTATAGACAAGTGTCAGGTGTGTAAAGTCTAAGAAGCAAAGCAATAGTAATGTTTTTTTTGTTTTGTTTTTTTGTTTTTGTGAGAGTACAGTTAGTGGTATAGCCAGAGAGGCAGTTAAGATTAGGAAGGAAAGTGGAGACTAAATAGTTGAGTTTTTAGTCGTTTCTTGAAGACAGCAAGTGACTCTGCCGTTCTGATGCAGTTAGGGAGTTCATTCCACCAACTGGGCAGATTGAATGCAAGAGTTCGGGAAAGTGATTTCTTCCCTCTTAGGAATGGAACCATGAGGCGACGTTCATGTACCGAACGCAAGTTTCTGGAGGGCACATAAATCTGCAGAAGTGAGAGCAGATAAGAAGGAGCAAAGCCAGAGGTCGCTTTGTAAGCAAACATCAGAGCTTTGAATTTGATGCGAGCAGCAACTGGCAGCCAGTGCAAATGGGTGAGTAGCGGAGTGACGTGCTCTTTTGGGTTCATCAAAGACCACTCGTGCTGCTGCGTTCTGAAGCAGCTGAACAGGTTTGATAGAATTACCTGGAAGCCCGGCTAGTAGAGAGTTGCAATAATCCAGTTTGGAGAGAGCAAGAGCTTGAGCAATGAGTTGAGCTGCATGTTCAGATAGGAAGGGTCAGACCTTTCGGATGTTATAGATTGCGAATCTGCAAGATGGAGCAGTTCTAGAAATGTGGTCACACAAAAAAAGTGTCTTTTTTTTAATGTTGTTCCGTTATTAACTGGAAAACTGATGGATATATAAAATGTTTTCTAAATTTTTTTTTCACAAATACATTTTGTCATTAGATTGTATATGGATCAGATTTGGACAGTCTGAATAAGGCTTTTGTGTTTCCCAGCATTAGAAATATTTCTGTAGAATACTTAATGTTAAATTTAAAAAGTAATTATCTCCTAAAACTGAATACAGCTAGCAGCCTGGGAGGAGAATTTGAAATTCTTGTGAAGCAAATGCTACCATGCATTTGATACGTTTCCAGTGAGATACAAACATGGGTTCAAAACTTTATCAACCCAAAAGCAAAACATTTCAACTCTCAAGCAAAGAATCTAGATGTGAAATAAATTACAGCAGAACAGAGAGCAAAATGTGTGCAATGAAAATTGTAACTGCATAACAAGACAATTGTTTATTTTTTGCAATGCAAAATATTTTATTATTGGTAAGTTTTTTAATTAAAAGTTTTTTTTTTATTTGCATTCTTTTTTAAATTGTTATGTACTTAAATTTTCCATAAAACTAAATATTTTTGATTTAATAATAAATAAGCAAAAATAACTCCATACAAATAAAGCATGACAAAAAAATGACAGATAAGACTTAGTTGCATAACCCTATTATTTGAAATTGTATATGTTATATGGTATATGATTCTGACGGTATCATAACCTTGGATAAAAATTTTACGGTTTGACGTTATTGTGATTACTGCTCTAAAATATATATATTTTTTAAATGTCTAGGTAAAAACAGGGTTTTTGCAGGTTTCATCATGTCAAATTTAAGACTTTTAAGACCTTTTTAAGACCATTATGAATGAAATTTCAAACTTCCATAGGGCAATACGCTAATAATTTTCTGTAATTACCAGTGGAATTTTTTTTACTTGCCCCATTAAAGTTAAAATTCAAGTAAACTCTAGTTATATACATATATATTTTATTAGCATAAATAATGCATAAAAACATTTTAAACAAATGTTATTGTAAGGATGTAAGGAAGAACCATATTGCTAAATAGTTAATAAATGTTAATTTTTTTAAAGATTTTTGGATTTGTTGGTTGTACTGATTGGCCGATTAGCTTTACATAGATAATTAGTGAAAACTATGATCTGTTTAACAGTTTTTAAGACCCACAACAGCATATTTCAATGAATTTAATATTTTAAATTAAATTTCAAAAAAATTTATTTAAGCCCTTAAAAAATATTAAGACATTTTAGGACTTTTTAAGACCCCGTGGACACCCTGAGAAAAAAACTTTTTCCATTTTGAACAATATATTTTATTTTGAGAAACATTTAAATTATTTTGGAGCAGTAAACACTTCAGGCTGAATAATTAAAATGAATCATTGACTTCTGCTGTCTTTATTAGTTTAAAAAACACAGATTTCTTTACAATTTAAAACGGCATCTTTGGATATTTTTTCTGCTGAAGTTACTGTTTTATTACTAAAAAAAAACTGTAATTAAAAAATATTACACATACCTTAGGAATGGTATAGCAGAAAATGTTGGCGGTTTTAAAACCTTGATTTTTCCAAACCGCGGTATACCTTGAACAGTTATCGTCCCATGCCTGTTTAAATCTAATTTCTTATGGACGTTCCCTTTACCCATAAATTAATACAGTAAATGTGAAAAATTAGATTGACTTGAAGTGATGTAATGTAACATAAGATGTTTTTACTCAGGATGTCACAACAATTCTGTCACTTCTGCTGCCCTCTTTTGCCTGCCAATGTGTAGAAAACAACGACCTGGTGTGTTTACAGGAGATCCTAGACATGGTAAGATTAATAATGCGTGCAAGATGTAGAAAATGTAATGCATTGGGCTGTTCTGCTCTTTCACATTGCAGGTTATGCAATTGTTAATTCTTAAATGGTTTCTTCAGATGGACGTGGACGCTGAAGATTATGATGGCAACACTGTCATGCACAGAGCTTGTGAAAAGGGGATCACTTATATAGTAAAGCATTTATTGTCTATTGGAGCATCATGCCATAGGGTAAACCGTTCTGGTTGTACACCTCTGCATCTTGCCATAAAAAACAAGTACGTTTTTTTGAGGAACAGGTTATTTAAAGGGTCTGTATGTTAAAAATTTAATGTAATAATCACCTTTTTTAATCAATATTTTAGGTGGTTAAAAAAACTAGAAATTTCTTTACTTGTGTTGTCTATGGAACCTGTATAGTCTAGACTAGGGGTGCCCAAACCTTTTCTTATGTAGGGCCAAAAACTGAACTTTATTGAGGCTAGTGGGCCAAAGGTAAACATAGTTACCATGGGTAATTTCTTAATTTATTTAATAGTATTGAAAAATAACTAGAAAACATTGCTTTAAATGAAATAATACAACACACATATTTTTTTTTTACATTTTATAATGAACTTATTATAGTAAAAACAAAAGAAATCAAATTTATAACAGAATAGTTACACTAGTTTTTGTCTTGATTTGCTTGCCGATGACTTCTGCATAGTTCTCTATCTGTCAAGTGACTTTATTTACAGTTTAAAAAATCATTCATTTATCAAATTTAATTGAAACTTGCTTTTTTTTGTAGCTCAGCAATAAAACAAACAAAAAAGTTACATCAAATTTGAAATGACAATCTCTTTTAAAGGCATTTGCCCCAACCCCCATCATTCTCCTCAAATGGGATGGTGGGCAAAATCAAAGGTTACAGTGGGCCAACTTCGGCCTGTGGGCCCTACTTTGGGCATCTGTGGTCTAAATGGATTTTTGCGTAAAAGACTTAAAGGTCCTGTGAAATTAAAATACTTTTTATTTTTTTGTTAATATCAGTATGGTTGTCATAACGATATCTTTAATGGAATGTGCTTCAAAACAGTGACAAAATTCACATTTAGAAGTTGAAACTTTCAAAGCCTGCAGTTTTTACATTTTTTTAATTCACATCATGTTGAAGTTTTAAATCAGTTCATCTGACCAATTAAATGCTCTCTAGCATCTGACATGTCCCACCCCCGTCAAGATGGTTCTCATTTGCTCATCAGATATATACACTAGATATCACATACTGGCCTTGAGCATGTGTCAATACGCCTCATTTGTACAGTGCTCCCAGGACAAAAGTCATTTAACCGCGCTAATCAAGACTAAAGCCAATCTAAAGATGCTGGACTTTTGCGCTGCGGACGGGTGAAGTAATGAGCAAACAAAGCATAAAGGCAGAACATTTCATAGGTAATTTTGTATGTTAAGAACTTTTGTGCTAAAGAAGTCACGTTATTGATGATAATGCAGTCACTTACTGCATTCACCATAAGGCAAAGTATATACAATTTTAGGCTTATGCTAGTTTTGTTGAATAAAATAAGCATTTGTATTATTGTTGCTAAGTGAAGTCACGGCTAGTTTTTGAAGTAACTTATGTCTGATAACACCATAAATTATACAATTTTTCAAATGTTATATACCATTTAGATCAGAAAGGTGGATGTGCACATTGAGATGCAGGGATATCAATGATTCAACCGATTTGTTCATTACGGAGATTCATTCACAAACGAATCGCTACCTCCGTTAAAATCAGAAGTGAAAGCAGGAGAGTTGGTGTGTTTCAGGACATGGATTAGATCAAATTTAACAGGGAGGACAGATAATACATTTCCATGCACACAAACACATGCTCTTTGTCAGCAATGCCCATGCGGTCACTCGTTCATCAATGTAGAAAAGTGATATAAAATTATAATTCTCATTATTAAAAAAAATATATATATTTGCATACTGACCAACGGGAAAACTCCTGATCATAGATATATGTATATATGTTTATACATATATCTATGGCTTTGCATGGCCAGTTCTCCTCTGTACCTTGTTCCCACATTCATTTCAAAGGAGCGCTACCCTGTACTAAAATGGTGGCTCTATTGACGCATTCCTTCCAATAGACAACAACAGCGTAGCGACTTCTAATGTAAATATCTATGGCTTTTCATTTGATGCGTTTGATCTCAATCACTCTCACTGGCAACGCTGTTGTAATAATAAAACGCTATTGCTATTTAAAAAATAAAGGGGGGGGGGTGTTAGTATTTCTTCAAACATTGAATAAAAACTGCATAATTCAAAGCACTTCACAGGAACTTTAAGACCTTTTTGTAACACAAATCAAAAGAATGTGACATTTATGCACCAATCTTCTACCCCATTGCCAGACACATTGATGTAATCAAGATTTTGAACAGAGAAGGAGCAACAATAACTCTAAAGCCTGTGCAAGTTGGCATTGAACTTATTAAGTGAGTCTTTCCAAACTACAGATGAACTTGTATTCACTTGTAGCCATTGTATTGAACTATGCTTTTTAATCCAGGGCAGTTTGGCTTAAGGACTGTAAGCTTTTGCATGCGTGGTATTTAGCCGGTGCAGACATGAACCAGGATGATTACAATGGACAAACTGCTTTACATGTAGCTGTGGAGAAGAGGGACAAGCACATGGTTTCCAAACTTCTTGAATATGGCGGTTCTCCTGAGGTATAACAAAAAGCATGTTTTTTTTTTACATCATTTAAGTAAGAGATAAAGTACATCAAGCTGGTTGTTGTGGCAGAATATAACCCAATAAAACCTGAATGTGCTTTATGTGCTGCTAATAAGGCTTAAAGGTTTGAAAAACTCACACCTCACTGACAAAGGTCTAAAATTTGTCCTATACCATCATAAATTGTGAAAATAACCCATCAAAAAGGCTTTAAGACCAAGCCGAATCAGTTTTGTCCAATGCAAACAATTCTTTTTCATGAGTCCAACATCCCCCTGCGCAAGAAAACTTAGGAATCTGGCTTAAGTGAAGTCATCTTTCACTACTGTCCTACTGGATTGTTGTTATAGAAAACATTTTACAATAAATTTTTATTCTAAATCTATCAAATTTAAAAGATGTGAAGCACAAAAAGTGGCCCATATTTAAATGAATTTGAATACTAATTTGGCTATTGTTGTTATCCGTGAATTTTCAAACATAATGTCTACATTATTTTTATTATATGTTTTTTATTATTGTTCAAGGGGCCAAATTCTGACTGAGGAAAGTTGAATGTGCTGGTCAGTTTGTTATTGTTTTTTATTTAAAAATTTAACAAATTACTTTTTTTTTCTAATGAAACATGATGTAAAAAATGTGTGTATATATATATATATATATATATATATATATATATATATATATATATATATATATATATATATAAATATACATATATATATATATATATATATATATATATATATATATATATATATATAAATATACATATATATATATATATATATATATATATATATACATATATATATATATATATATATATATATATATATATATATATATATACATATATGTGTGTCTTTTTATTTCTTTATTCTAAATCTATAGGAATTTTTGGTACATCCAATTTTTGATGTATTGTGATGGTTATGATTACCATCTGACAAGCTAATCCCTCAACAAAAAGTGCTTAAAATGCCACTAAAAAGCAGTCTTTAATATATAATTTTAGAATATCCGAATATTACTGTTCAGTCACAAGATGGCGCCAAACCGCCATGAACAGTGGTGTGACGGATAAGCATGTAGTGCTTTGCATAAATAAACACACGCCTTTTTGAAAATGAATATTTTTATCAGTTTCTCAGTGAATATAGCCAATTATTTTTGGTGTATTAAAAAATGTATTAAACAGTTATGCATAGGTCTCAATCTCAATTCCTGGAGGGCAGCAGGTCTGCACAGTTTTGCTCCAACCCTAATCAAACACAGCTGATCTAGTAGTGTCTAGTAGTCGTGAACACCTTAGAATCAAGTATTCCTGAGAGCCGTTTAATAATTCATAATAAAACATAATCTGGTTTCCTTTGTTCTGAATGACAATACAAATGTCATAACTAGCAATCTTTAACATATAATTTCTCTTTTCTTTGTCAGCACAAGAATATATGGGGAAAGACAGCAGCAGATGAAGCAAGAATGAAAAACCTGCATGAGATTTTGCTGCTCTTCAATCCACTTAAGTAACTTAACATCACTTTAAGGTTTATGCCATGGCAAACGCATTAGTCCTAAGAACAGTTAAACACTAATTTATTATTTTTGCCAAAACTCAATTATCTCTCTAACATTTACACAAGAGATCAGCTCAAATAAAGAGGGCATTTTATTTTTTATTTCAAAATGAAAAGCATCAGTAGGTGCACATGCATGAAAACGAAATCTTATCCAGGGTAAACGGTGCCTATTTGAGTCAGATTTGGCAGTAATACATGAACATATTTGTACAATTAATAGTGTGTCATAAAGTCATCTTGAATAACTTCATCTTGGCTTCTTCACATGTCATTTTTTTGTATTGTCCAGCAGAAGTTGCTGTTTGTTGTTGAGTTTAGTAGGTATAGCTTGCAGTATATAGAGACTGTGTGGATGCTTGGCCAGCCTGACCGGAGGGTTTGTATTCACCTTTTGATGCAAGACTATTAATCTGAAGGAAAAAACAGAACAATAAAACATTAATATATGCAGATTAATTTAGCATAGTAAACTTAAGGCCCCGATATACTTAAAAAATGTATTTTTCATTCTTAATTTAAGAGCAAAGAATATATCAGTAAATAAATATAATGTTTACAAGCATTCTAACAGCCCACCCTGCAGAAGGTGAGCTTGTAAACGTGTCATGCGTACCCCTAAACACAATTATAGTGGCTGTGAGAGAGGAAAACTTTCATAAAAATCTGTCAGGAGCATTGATCTATTCAATAGCACAGAATAAGATCAAGTGATGTAGATGCTACGTGTGTCCAATTAACAAAAACAGAACAAATGATGCAGAGTTTGCTCTTTTTATGCAGAAAATGCAGAGCACAGATAGCAAAACAACTTTTTCATACTTTAGAATGTGCTGTGCACTGACGATTGCCATATTAAAACAAAAAAAGCACAGGACGCTAATTTCCACTTAGGGCTGGGCAGTTTGGCCTAAAATCAACTCGATTATGATTAATGAACGATTATTTTATTTATTTATTTGACAAGTTTTGTACAGTAAATATGCTCATATTACAAATGTGAGATTTCTGAATGAAGGGTGCATTACTTGATTTTAAAATAATTGAAGGAAACACACACTATCTACTATCTATAATTATTTATTGAACATCAATGTTGAACACATATATATATATATATATATATATATATATATATATATATATATATATATATATATATATATATATATAAAGTGAAAATAAATAACTTGCACTTTTGAAAAAAAATTTATTAGTCAATGTAAATTTTTTATTATTAAAAGTAGAAAATAAGCAGTATCTCTTCTAAATAAAATAACTCTTGTATATCCTGTAAATAATATTTTAAACAGTGCGTTTCTTGAGTCTTCTGCAAACAAATATTTTAACGTAAATAATTTTATTGTAATGGAAAATATGCCGTTCCTGGCGCAGCTTACAATTATCGTCAATGTAGTGCAAACTTGCGTCATTTTTAGAGAGGTTAACGGGTATGCGACTGCATGAAGGCTGCGCCAGACCATAGCCATACATTCAACACAGAAGTATAAAGTAGCTTTAACAAAGCGGGGTCACGTGACTCCACACACGGTAGGAAAAGTCATGGAAAAAATTGACCTGAGAAATTTTAATCGATTATAGGTTCTGAATGTCAGTTTTGATTACTTTTTTTGATGAATTGCCCAGCCCTATTTCCACTCCAGAGAGACTGGCCTTTACACCTAGTGTACTAGCTTGTCAAACTAGGTTTGATAACAACAAATTGCGTAATCGCCATGGACCAATGGTAGCTCAAAGGTATTTAGAAGCCAAAACGAACCCCCAAAAAAGTTTGATTTGATGAGCTGTTGCGAACTGCCAAAACTAGCTCCAAATGAACTTCGTTTTGGCCGTATTTTGTTCTAAATTATGTCATTTTAGCTTGTTCATTGACTTCATTTGAAGTATATCAGGGCCTTCATATACTGTCAACACAATGAAGCACAATATAGGTATTTTAAGTTATTGGTTACCTTTGCACGTGTAACGAAGGCATCCTGTGAAGCCTTCTTGTTCGCTGCTTGTCCCTTCCAGGCTGAAAGAGCCGATGCCTGGAGAGCACGGCCATAAGAGAAGCTCAGCTTCCAGGGTCTGTGCAGGGGCAGCTGGTTCATGGCATTCAGATTCAGAGAGGCCTCTTCCTCACTCTGACCCCCAGAGAGAAAGCAGATGCCTGAGAAAGAAAAGAGAGAATCAGAATCAGTTTTATTGCCAAGTGTGCTTCACACACACAAGGAATTTGTTTTGGCTACAGAAGCTTCCAGTGTACATAAAGTGACAACACAAAATAAATATGAAAAAAAAATAAAAATGATAAACATTAAACAGATGCGGTTAGTCAAGAAACCTGGATGTTGAGTTGTATGTACAGATTGTTATAAATATACAGGTTATAAGGTGCTGTGTACAAGTGCGAATGTAGAGAGTATTGCATTGTATATTGATATAAGGTGCTGTGTACAAGTGCGTATGAGAAAGTATTGCACATATTTATCAAAGTCAGCTTTTATTGTCAATTCAGCCACATGTACAAGACATATAGAGAATCGAAATTGCGTTTAACTGTTATTTAACTGTTCATAAGGTAGACAGCCTGAGGAAAGAAACTTTTCCTGTGTCTGGCTGGAAAAGAACATTCAAATTAATTCCACCAGCGGACTGTCTTACCTGGTACAGCAGCTGGCACAGTGCGTCTGAGAGCAGTGACTGTGGCCATGGCAACCTCAGAAGGGGTGTACTTCTTGGTGCAGGAGTGTCCAGCGGTCACCATGTTTGGTTTGAGCAGAGTTCCCTCCAGATAAACGTGGTGATCAGAGAGAGCCTTGTACACAGCCGCTAGGACCTTGGATGCAATTGGTTTGGAGTTATTGTTGATGGATAGTTTTGTATAATTCACTGCTCCGCGTTTGATTATTCTGATGATAAGCTTACCTTCTCAGTGGCGTACTGGCATCTTTTGAGATCATGATCTCCGTCTGGGAGGATCTCAGGCTCTACAATAGGCACCAAGCCATTCTAAAGAAACAAGGAAGTGTTTGTCAGAAAAAATTGTGTTTTAGATTGTTAAATGACAAAACAACAACAACAACGCACCAAGAACATTCTATTAGACGCACCTGTTGGCAAATGCTGGCATATCGGGCAAGGACATTGGCATTTTCAGCAATTCCAAGAGCGGAGGGGCAGCTGTCAGAGATCTTAAGCACACAACGCCACTTAGCAAAGTCACAGCCGTCCTTCTTGTACTGTGCACAGCGTTCAGACAGACCGTCCAGTCCTGAGTCAAACAGATCAACATTAGTTTACTTTCAAATGAAAATTAAAGTCAGAATATAGTTCTATCAAATTGAAGCTCAAAGGATATTTCAGCTACGTACACTGAGTCATGCTAAATTTGTTCTTTGAACTTTCTTTGCACTAATTAGCGTGTCCACAAGATGGCAGTAAAAAAACAACATGTAAGAAGCCTACAACAATACTCAATTCAACTCAGTTTCATCCCTAAAGGCATGGTTTACTTTAAACAAGGATTTTTAATTCATGCTGCTAAAAGAAGCTGTTTGTTAAGCAAACATACGTGATTCGTAACACTTTTAAGCTTTATGAGAAAGAGAAAGGGGGGACTCTGAAATCAATGAAAGTAATGTCTTCCTCTGTCCATGTTTTTGGCGTGGTAATTCACGCCATTGCTTCATAATTCAGCAGGAATTCAAAGTATAGGTTAGGTTACTTTATTTATACCCGAAGGTAGATTTGGTTTGCAGTCAAGTCCTCATCTTACAACAGTGCCACACAAAGGAACTCACACAGTAACAACAACAAATGAACAATAGGACATAAAACATAAACATAAAAACACTCAAGTATAAATGAATAATCACTTCAAGTGTCCACCCCCCAAATAAATATTTAAAACGATCTAAAATATACAGGTCACCGAAATACCTTTATTTGGCCTATGGCGTGTTGTATATCACTGTGTCTGAGTGATTTTCACATAAACTCACCCATGATGTGTGCAAACAGACAATCTTTCAACCATCAGAATGCTCACTGTGTACGGCACGCTCACTTTTATTCAACTCTCTAATGAAGAACTTTGACAAAGAACAGGTGCCTTTTTAGGAGTGAATTGATCTGGCCAATGATGTTTTCTGATGAGTGATTTTGTGTTATACAATTCTTTAGTCATAATTTGATACTTTTACAAATTTTGCAAACAGTATTTTGTCTAGTTTGGGAGAGCATATTACAAGTAGACTTTAGGCATGGGCCAGTATATGATTCTAATGGTATGATATTCTTGGATAAAAATATTACGGTTTCACAGTATTGTGATTACTGCTCTAAAATAAGTTCTTATTAAATGTCTGAGTAAAAAACTGAATTTTTTCCCCTTTGAACACAATTTATTTCATTTCAGGCTGAATAATTAAAATGAATCATTGACTTCTGCTGTCTTCATTAGTTTCAAAAACACAGATTTCTTTACAATTCAAAACGACATCTTTGGATATCTTTTCTGCTGGAGATACTGTTTTGCTAAAAATCTTAAAACACAACGTTAAAACTTACATATACCATAAGAATGGTATAGCAGAAAACTTGTATAGTAGTTTTAAAACCTTGATGTACCTTGAAAACGGTTATCGTCCCATAGTAGACTTACAAATGTTTGTGTAAATATTGCGAGTGAGAGAATGCGTATTTTATTTGGCTAAATATTCTCTCAGTGAAGTCTGTCTTGAAATGTGTCAGAAACAGAACTGTAATTAAGTAAATATATCTGACACAAACACGGCTGAGTTTCTATTTTTAATTATGATGGAGGTCAAATGTATAAAGTATTATAAGCGTTATCAATATATGAGAGACAGAGTAAGAAAATGTCCACGAACATTTGTAAGTGATAACATAAAGCAAAGTCCTTTTGGTTAGTTGATGACATTGCTGGTAGTTTTTTTTTTCTCCTTAAAATACATACACAGGAAACTTTTATTTTTATTTCATATTCAGCTCTAAATAGACAATGCCTCCCCAGATTAAGTAAACACACAGGATTACTGACAGGGGTATCATTAGCATATGTTTACAAATGTAGAGCATTTACAGTAAAACTGAATGTTCTCCTCGATGGGTCATTTGTGTCTTCTTTTGTGTCACCTGGTCTGAATCTAGTTAATATTCATGGTCATTATCACATACTCTGCATACACTGTGCTGACACAAAACAACAGATTTACAGCATTTAAATCACTGTACTATTGAAGAATAAGTAGTCCTAGAGATTTTTAGGTGATTTTGTAGTGAATATTCTAGTCTGCAAGACAAATATCTCAAATATATATTTTCAAAACTATTTAGTTTGTGTTTTACGGCTTTGTTTCTGTGACATTTTTTCCTAAAACTCGCAAACACACATCATTTTCCCCCGTACATCATTGAGCTGAATAAAACAAATTGACATGCTATCCAAGGGTAGAAGAAATATGCACAAATATGTCAGAGCATATCCAAACATCCCAAGGACCCCAAAATCACCTCAGAACTACTAGTTACTTCCAAACTGGTTGGAAGCTAAGCTATGAAGGTACTTTGGTTGTAGCTAAGCTGTTGTAGCTGTAGCTAAGTCCTACTTTGGTTGGAGCTAAGCTATGCAGGGCAGTGGAGGACTCAAAACTATGTTGAAAAACAGTTGTTTAAACTATGTAAAATGAGCCTAAACAACACAATTCTTTGGGTTTTTTGGGGGGGACAACTTAATTTTTTAATGTTCAATTCACTTAAATCTATAAAAAACTAATAAGTTAACTTAATTCTTTCATGTTGCCCCAACACAAATCGATTGCATGCAACCCAGCATTTTTTTGTGTGTAAAACAGTGTAAAAAGCCAATGTTTTTAGCCAAAAACATGAATCTTTTAATGACTTTTGTCCATTTAAGGACTTTGACTGTGCAAACGAAGTAAACTTTGAGCTTAAGATGCAGTTTAAGTAAAAAGGTTACCCTGTGTGGTAGTCTCTCCATCTGTACCAGCCAGTCCTGCTGTTCCTTTGTCCACCTTTATGCAAAGACAAAGAAAACACTTTCATTAATAACATTACCTGCCAAAGCTAGAAAGAGGAGCTTATGTTTGTATAAAGACAGATAGGAGGCTTCTACAGAACACGACTCCTCCATTGCTTACTAAACCATCTTTAGGACTAGAAGTAAATATAAATGCATGAACATAAATGCATTGAAACCTCACCTTGATGCCAACTACGATGCCCTTTTCCTTGATGACCTTTGGAAAGAGAACTCCTTTGTCTGATTTCTGGTACAGTGTTTCATGGAAAAAGATGACCCCACCAATGCTTTCAGAGATGGAATCATCTACGGAGAAGAGGAGGTCGCGAAAGCTACGGCGATTCTCTTCAGTGTTCTCCACATTTATCTTCTGGAAACGCTTTGCCATGGTACCTAGAACATAAATATAATTCATTCTCACTTTATCAAGAAAGAATAACTTTAGTGTTAATAGTAACCATGTAATGTAAGTGTTCATCTAGGCACTTTCATATAGGGCTGTGCAATATGGCGAGATATGGACAAAACAATTGTATGGTTTCACGTTATGCTCTATCGTTTATTTTATGGTGTCATGATTCATATGAGCGCAATATTACACACCATTACTGGGTGAATAACAGCATCGTGAAAAGTTGCAGTCTTTAAAGTACTATGTTTACATTTTGCATTTTATTTAGCAATTCTGTTTTTATATTGGACCTGTAAGCAGTAATGTATTTTATTAATATTTATTTCATATTTTAACATTTTTAATCAAACATTTGTCCTGAAGTTATAAATAAATGAGAAATATTATTATTTTTACGGGTATATTTGTGAGAGTATACCTTAAAAAGTAAAAAAAGAAATAGTCCTACATGTCAATATATATCTAAACTATACATTAATTGACTAAATCTGCAGAAATAGTACCATATCATGATATATAGGCTATTATTATCAGGATATTCGATGATAACTTATGTGGTAATAGATTATTTAGTTTATATGGAATGATAACTTACAGTTGAAGTCAGAATTATTAGACCCCCTTTGAATTTTATTTTTTTATTTTATTTTTTTAATATTTCCCAAATGATGTTTAACAGAGCAATACATTTTTCACAGTATGTCTGATAATATTTTTTCTTCTGGAGAAAGTTTTATTTGTTTTATTTTGGCTAGAATAAAAGCGGTTTTAAATTTTTCATAAGCCATTTTAAGGTCAAAATCATTAGCCCCTTTAAGCAATATAATTTTTTCAATTATACAGAACAAACCATCGTTATACAATAACTTGCCTAATTACCCAAACCTGCCTAGTTAACCTAATTAACCCGGTTAAGTCTTTAAATGTCACTTTAAGCTGTATAAAAGTGTCTTGAAAAATATCTAGTGAAATATTATTTACTGTCATCATGGCAAAGATAAAATAAATCAGTCATTAGAAATGAGTCATTAAAACTATCATGTTTAGAAATGAGTTGGAAAAAAAATCTGTTAAGCAGAAATTGCAGAGAAAAAAAGAAAAAAAAAATAGATCTGATTTCAACTATGCAATAATAGATCATTTAGTATATATGCTATCTAAACTATACCTTAATTGATTTCGGTTACAGAAATGGTGTCATGTTGTTATACATAGGCTATTATTAGCCGGATATGCATTGATAACTTATGTGATATGACATTTTTGTCACAGCCCGGCCCCTATTATTAATGATCTTATGACATAAACTAATACTCTTATCCAGTGCAGTACATTTACCTGTGGATTCATCTGCAGCCAAGATGCCTTTTCCAGGAGCCACAATGCGCTGGGCAATTGTGGCAAGCTCCTTCTTCTGCTCCGCAGAGAGAGCTGGAAACTGGTGCGTCATGCTGAGGAAAAAGTCAAAACTTCAGCAAAAACACCAAAACATGTCATTAACAGAACTTCAATTATTCAGCTCACTGGGTTATACACTCCTGCCTGTAAATATTTGCCATATCTACTGAACTTTAGTCCGGAGAAACACGCTGACTCCTCCTACTGAACAAACAAGTCCAGGGTTCAGTCATCTTGCAGATTTGCAGTTTTCTGTGCATTTTTTTACCCATAAAGTCACACACGTCCGTGCAATGTTAACACAAACGGTTTTACACACTGACTGTACAAATGATTATGAAAGTAAATTGCCTCCCTTTTCACATTCCATCTAAATGCGAATGCGGTGTAGATTAATTGCACAACATCCTACATTTTGGACTAATTTTGCGCTATTAAACAGACAATCCGACAGCCCTGACATAAAATAAACCTTTGGAATTTCAAGCATGCATTAAAAAGCAGCACCTTAATGTTTTCGATATTACATTGCACAACACATCTGCACATTTGCTGAATTCACTTGCACGTTCACGTTTCAAAATGGAATTAATACTAACATGTATATAATATACGCAATGATAAAACAAATGTGAATAGTTTAAAAGTTGAATATCCTTACTTTAGTGGTTTGATGGTGAGTAGCACACGGTATTAAAAATGTATGCAGTGGCCTCTCCTCAATGACGCCGATGGATTTTAGTGAATCGGGACTGAACGATTCGAACAGTCGCTATTTATTTGGGCTGAGAGGAGAGGCTGGACAGACGTGATGTGAACGGGCGTGATCAGCCTCCGGTAACGCCATTGGCTGGGTCGGTGAACGGGTGTTAGACACAATCTGCCTTTGTGGACTTTGAAAGTAGCTTTTTAACTCCAGAAGTTCCATAATCCATCCCTGAATGAAGTGCAAATATTGAAAACTTTCACACTTATTCTTTTTGTGTGTAAAAACAATGTCTCAGTTGTGAGGTAGTTGGAAAACGAGATCTGAGATAACAGTTGACTTTCAGGTTTGTTTAGTTTTGCTTCACGAGTATGTTCACGTTGCAAACATTGCGTGGAAGTTTCATTTTGTTTTGATCCATCTAGTACAACAGTTCCTTACTGCAGTGTAATGTTGCATAGACTAAGTCGTGCATAGTATAAGAAAGCACACATTAATTTAAGCCGACACTTTATTTTGATGGTCATTTTAGCATTCTGCAAGTACCTTTGCTATACTTGTCAGCTAGCCGACATTAAATAATCATAAATTGTGTGCTAACACGTTTAGTTGGTCCTCTAACAGACTGACTGTATTAAGTAATCAATTAATTAGTTATTAGCCGTGTTGGGGAAAGTTACTTTAGACAATAAAACATTACAATATTGAGTTACTCCCCAAAAAAGTAAATAGTTACTTTTTATGGAAAGTGATGTTACACTACTTTTGAGTTACTTTCGAGTTACTTTTTCATACCTGCCTGAGGCTTGATCTCTTTCAGAACTTGCAGGATATTTTTCTTTAAGGAGCTCTGCATTTACGACACACTGTGTAACCAACACCTTCATTTACCTAAAATAATATATTAAAAAAGAATAATGTTACCTTCAGAGAACTTCCTGATGCTATAGATGCCATATATACAGATTAATGAAAGTTAAAATGTGTTTGCTACTTTTGTATTTTTGTCTTATTAGTTCAGTAAAATCAATGTCCATTGAGACAATCCCTTTTTCCTCCATGTGTTCAAAATAACGAGAACACTTCCATCACAGAAATGTAGTTTAGAATTACTCTGAAGGCTCTATTAGAAGGCTCTGCCATTTTGGCTTCTGTTTGTTCACGCGGGAAGCTCATTCTCTCACTGAGCGTGATTCAACTTGATTACACAAATTTGAATTCAGCAAACTATTTTTAAAAACGTATTAATTAATCTAAAAAGTAATTCGAATTACATTTTTAAAAAAGTAACTTAAATATTTTTAATTACTTTTTAAAGTATGTGTTACTTTACTCGTAACTTAAAAAAGTAATGTTATTACATAAACTCACGTTTACATTTACATTTAGTCATTTAGCAGACGCTTTTATCCAAAGCGACTTACAAATGAGGACAAGGAAGCAATTTACACAACTATAAGAGCAGCAGTGAACAAGTGCTATAGACAAGTTTCAGGTGTGTAAAGTCTAAGAAGCAAAGCATTAGTAAAAAAATTTTTTTTTTTTTTTTTTTTTTTGGAGAGAGAGAGAGGGCACAGTTCGTGGTATAGCCAGAGAGGCAGTTGCAGATTAGGAAGAAAAGTGGAGACTAAACAGTTGCGTTTTTAGTCGTTTCTTGAAGACAGCAAGTGACTGTTCTGATGTAGTTAGGGAGTTCATTCCACCAACTGGACAGATTGAATGTGAGAGTTCGGGAAAGTGATTTCTTCCCTCTTTGGGATGGAACAACGAGGCGACGTTCATTCACCTAACGCAAGTTTCTGGAGGGCACATATATCTGCAGAAGTGAGAGCAGATATGAAGGAGCCAAGCTAACGGTCACTTTGTAAGCAAACATCAGAGCTTTGAATTTGATGCGGGCAGCAACTGGCAGCCAGTGCAAACGGGTGAGTAGCGGAGTGACATGTGCTCTTTTGGGTTCATCAAAGACCACTCGTGCTGCTGCGTTCTGAAGCAGCTGAAGAGGTTTGATAGAACTAGCTGGTAGCCCGGCTAGCAGAGAGTTGCAATAGTCCAGTTTGGAGAGAACAAGAGCTTGAACAATAAGTTGAGCTGTATGTTCAGATAGGAAGGGTCGGACCTTTCTGATGTTGTAGAGTGCGAATCTGCAAGATCGAGCAGTTCTAGAAATGTGGTCAGAGAAGTTCAGTTGGTCATCAATTGTTACTCCAAGGCTTTTTACCATTTTGGATGCAGTGATGGTTGCTCCGTCCATCTGGATTGAAAAGTTATGGTGAAGAGTCGGGTTGGCAGAAACTTCAAGCATTTCCGTTTTCGTGAGGTTAAGCTGGAGATGATGATCTTTCATCCAGTGTGAAATGTCTGACAGGCAGGCTGAAATGCGAGCTGGAACCGAGGGATCGTCAGGGTGAAAAGAGAGGTATAGCTGGGTGTCATCAGCATAGCAGTGGTAGGAAAAACCATGTTTCTGGATGACTGTTCCTCAAGATGCCGTGTAGATAGAGAAGAGAAGTGGCCCAAGAACAGAGCCCTGAGGTACCCCAGTGTTTAGATGCTGTAGGTTGGACACTTCTTCCCTCCACGACACCCTGAATGACCTGTCCGAGAGGTAGGAACTGAACCATTGAATAACAGTGCCTGCGACGCCCAGTGACTCAAGCGTAGATAGCAGGATCTGGTGGTTTACAGTGTCAAAAGCAGCTGATAAATCCAGCAAGATGAGGACAGATGATTTAGACAAACGTCTAAACGTTACTTGTAATGCGTTACCCCCAACGCTGGTTATTAGTAATTAGTGACTAGACAGTTTGTTAACAATTAATTTTTAAGCCACACAAGTACACTGTAAAAAATTATGATCACTTAGTCATGACAACATATGTTTTGAGTACATTGTAGCTTATTAAACTAAGTTAATCATACTCCAACTTAATTTTAGAAGTTACATGAGCTGTTTTAAGTCAGTTTAATGTAATGTAAGTTCAAATGACTTATAAGGTTATTGGATTCAGCTTAAAAATGTAAGGCAACCAGTATTTTTCTTTTTTACAATGTAGGCTTATTTTATTTTCTGGAAGTTGCCTACATTTAGATACTAGTATCTTTTCCATGTAGTCGTACTCAGCCTATTCATCAGCTACTAGTGCTTATACTTAAGTTGCCAGTATTTTGTTTTAAATAGCACTTATCCACTGGTATTTATTTAACTGATACCAGTCATAATAATTCATTAGTTGCTTGCAGCTTTTCGTTAGATACAAGTAAATACATTCTAGAAGTTGAATTGAGATACCAGCACTTTAATTAGCGACTCTTTTATTGGCCAAACAGAATCTGCTGATATTTTTTGCTATTTCTGTGCAGAAGTTTTTTTTTTTAATCTATCAATGTCAATGGTGTGGTGCTTAGTGCGTCAACACATGCATTCTGGTGCTCATGGCGACCCAAGTTCGATTCTTGCATTGAGGTCCTATGCTGATCCTTTCCCTCTTTCTCTGCTCCCCAAACTTTTATGTCAATAGTCTCTTCTGTCTTATCCAATAAAGGTGAAAACCCTAAAAAAAAATAAAATAAAATAATAATAATAAAATAAATAATAAAATTAAATCTGTAAATTTATGCAAAAGGACTTTGGGATATTATTGAATACTGTAAATTAAAACATGAAATAAAAAAATATATATTTAAAGTTTATGATGCAAATCCAATTGTTTGGTAAACTATGCAAGTCTCTCATATGTTGTATCTACTACAAGACTGTAAAAAGGTCTGTTACAAATGTTTTTGTGCCTCTTGTATGGCTTATATACAGATCTGTTATTGAGTATATGTTCTAGTTTATCTTATTTATTAGATAATACTCCCAAAAAATGATTTCTGCTGCTTGTTCAAACTACCTGTTTAAAATGAGCTGAAACAACAGAATTCATGTCATTTCTTTGGGTAGTTTATTTGTTTTATGCTCAGTTCACTTAAATTTTTAAACCATTAAGTTAATGTAATAGTTTTTTGTTGGGACAACATGAAGTAATTGTTTTAGTCTAACTACTTGGGTTTTGTAGTTCCCAGCATGCCTTGCTTGGGATTAAATTAAGAGGGTGAAATATTGACAATACAAATAATTATGGGTGTTTAAAGTTAATAGAAAGACTTGTTAAAGTTTAATCATCACTTAGTTTAAAGCTTTTGATGCTTTGAGTTTTGAAATTACCACCTTGCAGAAGCACCCATGCTTTGGCTGTTGGCAGCTTAATTAGCAAAACTGCAGTTTGTTGATTTGCTCAGTGAGCAATAACTGTCCTAAAATGAGTTCTGAGATCAGTCTCAATCAACTGTATGTGTAACTCAAGGAATATGCTTAAAAAGGCTCTTTTAGTTCATTTAGGATAACTTCAAATAAAACTAAGAGACTTTGAAATGTTCGACACATAATAGTCTATTATTATTATTATTATTGTTATTATTATTATTATTATTATTATTATTATTATTATTATTATTATTATTATTATTATTAATAGACATGCATAATATTATCATACCTTTGAGTTTAAGTTAAATAAAAATACAAATGTATTCAAATATTTATTTGATAAAATCATGTTTGACCAACTTAATTGCATTCATATAAACATAAACATAAACAGTTGTGTTTTTTTTAGTTGGTGATAAACATGTATCAGATGGATACATTTTACAATTAAATTGAGTTCATCCAATCAGTTATTTTTTTTTTAGTGTAAGTAACTAAGTACCAATGTATAATAAAAATAACTACTATCTAATGAATAAGTAGGATGCAATAAACTCGTTTATATATTTTACAAAAGTAAGAATAAAGACTTAATGAATAAATAGTTGTACTTAATGGAAAAGATAATCAGAAAAAAAAGTGTCTTGAAAACAGGTATTGATAAGTAGATGAATCCAGCTAAAATGCATCAACCTATTTTACTAACTTGCTACTAATACTCTATTAATACCAATAATTAAAGTTAGTTGGCATGTATTTGTCAAATAGTCAACACAATGTCTAAAAACCCCCAAAGTAGATGCTATTATAGATCCAGCCGGCATATGACGTGAAACCAGGTTGACACAGGATGTTCTATTAACTCTGTGTTTGGATGTGCAGAGGTGCAGAATGAAATACGGCAGTCATTTCATGCTTTTAAGCTATAAAGCACATGCTGTGTTTTCACATACTTGTCACACGCTTCTACAAACATTTCAAGAGGTGTATCCTCATTTGGCACTTTGTGTAAATGACTAAAATAATCTAAATGCCATAACCAGTCCTTGTGTAGGAGAACGGTTAACAAGCTTGTCTGATTGCTTTTAAAACATCAATCACAAACAAAGAAAGTGAGGGTTGGGAGAATTACATCAACTGCGATTGACGAAATCATTTTGGCAGACAAACAAGGTCTGTTGAAAGGGTTTGAGGAGTGAGGCCATTGATAAGCTCGCTGTGTGATGAAGTCAAAGACGTGCAATGATACACAGATATACTTTAGAGCAAGAGATTGGTTTAGATGGGCTTTCACAACATGAACTCTGCATTCAAAGGCAAGAGTCTCAAATGCATGCTCAAGGGCAGAGTCCACATATAGTAGTTCGTGCACAAAGCGTGGCACACATAATTGCAGTGATGCAACCCTTTGATAGATAAAGAGCACACACACACACACACATGTTGGGTTTCCATGTGTTATGGGGATTTTCCTTATATATGTAATGATTTTTATACCTTTCAAAGTCTATATACAATTCCTACTCAAAAAATGATGTTTGCTGTTTGTTCAAACTACTTATTTAAAATGGGGATAACGTACTTGTTTTATGTTCAGTCCACTTAAATTTGTAAAAACTAATAAGCTAACTTAATTCCTTCATGTTATCCCAACACAAATCGATTGTGTAACCCAGCATTTTTTTACACTGTAAACCTAACCCTTACCCTAAAACTATTTTCTATGTCCCAAATAAGATCAGCACATTTATGAGTATTATACTAAAGGTGCAGTATGTAAGTTTGACTCCCAGTGGTTGAACTAGGTATTGCATTCCCGGATCAAAACAAACGCAAATGCAAGTAGCCAGATAAACGACCAACAAGGCTGATTTAAATCATGTTCTAAATGAAAGCAACGACACACGAAGGAATGTTTTCCACATTAACAGGAGTTTTTTTTTTTGTTGTTCTAACCAACACCTCGAATTGATATATTAGAAATGGCTTCTATTTCTTGCAGCAGCAAACTGATAACGATGATCACCTCAGGTACACCTCATGTGCTTTATTCAGTGTTAAATGCTAATAATGTGAGTTTGAATGCCATTTTACATGACATTTATTGCCATACTAAAAGCAGCAGCAGATCTTGAAAGTAAAATAAACCGTTTGAATTTGAACTTTGGAACTGTGACTCAGAGCAAACCAACTCAGCATGTACATTTAATAATGTTAAAGAGGTTTAATATATATTAATTCGATTATAAACCTTACCATTTCATGAGTGAGTGCATATTCTGTGCTTATGAATGGCTGTATTTAAATTTCTGTCTCGTCTGGTGCAAACAGTCAAATTGCTTCTCACTGCGTATCTCATCAAGTAGCCTGTTGGTAGGACTCGGGATTACAATGTAACCTGCTCACCTAATGTTTACGTTTGTAATATTTCTATTATTTGCTAATTAATATCCTAATGTGGAACTCTGAATCTGTGTCTCAATTTGGAGTCTGCTACTGTCCACCGGAGGTCGCATTGCGGTTACGGACACAAGCTTTGAGATGCTTTCTGAATGAATGTATGAATGAAATGCGCAGTTTTCCAACAAGGCAACACAGGGTGCTGAAATATAATTGGCTAAACTGGCATTGGGTGGGTTAAAAGAACCAATACAAATATAAAGTTCCGGCTTGAAAAACAGAACATCTGAATTCAGCATTGTTTTGCAGATAAACAAGTATGTTCACTTAGCATGTTTCTTAAATATCTGCAAACATATTAGGGTGTTTTATGCATTAGAAGAGTCAAAAAGTTACATAGAGCACCTTTACTATCCAAATAGATGCGCAAAAATGCTTGACTACTGAGCAACTGACAAAATGGCTGTTTCTCAATATGCGTTCAACAGCGATCCTGCATACTCGTGTAACGTCATCATCAACTGCCAAAATTCAGATCCAAAACTCAAGACTGCAAGAACGGAGGACAGTTCCTGTATGTGGTCTTGATATCAAGGATGCACCGATGCAGACTTGAGTGCAAAACTTGCTCGAGAAGTCCCTGAAGTCATTGCGACTGGAGGTGGGAAGCGTAGCATTTTACATAGATTTATTCATAACTTTCAGAGATATCACTTATTTATCTCAGGAGTTTCCCTAAATGACACGGTGAAAGTAAACATTAACATGAAAATCTTAATAAAGGCATAAACACATTAAGGGTGTTTATTTGCTGAAATTCATATAAACTTTTTTATTTGTATTGTGCAACCTATATTTGTAAAGTCTTCATGTAAAGTATATATTGTGAAAAAACAATAAATCGCTGTATGAATGCTGTAATGTTTAAATCATTTTTGGTTAAACACATGTGAAGGTCATGTGACCATCAGCAAGAACCAGGGAAGAACGCAGCATCTCATTTCTCACAGGATGCGTTCTCTGTTTACGCGGTCTTCCGAGTTCGCTCCCGAGCCAGGTGACCTGGCATGTCCGCTCTCTGCGTTTTTGGAATTGAGAAACAGCCAATGTCTCCACTCAGATTCTTTTTCCTGCGTTTTATATTTGAGATAGAACATTGGGTCTCATTCATTCATAATTGTGTACGTTTTTTCTTTTCGCACATGGACTTCTCACAAAAAAAATTATTTCATGCATAAATTTGTGCATGCATATGTTTAGTAAATGAGACCCATTATTTTGGGCTGGAAAAGACTTCGTGCTATTCATTAGATACTAGTAAATAAATTCTCTAACTTGAATAGAAATACCATCACTTATTTTATAGTGACTATTTTATTGGCCAGACAGAATCTGTTGACTTTTTTTTTTGCTATGTCTGCACAGAATTTTGTAAATAAAAATCTACTTATTTATGTGGAATGGTTTTAGGAGTATAGTAACTAAAAACTTAAAACATAAAATAAAATAAAAAACTTTATATGCGAAAGGACTTTTAATTTGTCAGTAACCTGGATTAAGCGCTTCCGGTGAATTGTATGCCATTACAAAATCGGCGCATTTAAGGTCTGTTTTCTTTTTAAAAATCAGCGATCTCCACTGGCTGAGTGATATCTGATATAAAGTGGGTCTCAGATTGTACAAGAAGCACTACATTAAATTACATTGTCCCCGCCAAAAATTGGAAAAAAGTCACATTAACCGATCACCGGAAGTTTATCAGTATGGGAAGAAACTCTAGCTCTGCATATACCCTATTGTCCAAATTTGGTTAGCCTGTGCGATGTGTAACCTCAGTTTCCTGTTCTTAGCTGACAGGAGTGGCACCCGGTTTGGTCTTCTGCTGCTGTAGCTCACACGCCTCAAGGTTGGACCTGCTGTGCATTCAGAAATGCTCTTCTGCATATCTCAGTTGTAACGAGTGGTTATTTGAGTTACTGTTGCCTTTCTTTTTAGCTAAAACCAGTCTGGCCCATTGGCCTGGCCATTTTCCTCTGACCTCTAGCATCAACAAGGCACTTGCACCCACAGAACTGCCGCTAACTGGATATTTTCTTTTTTCAGACCATTTTCTGTAAACCCTAGAGATGGTTGTGCGTAAAAATCACAGTAGATCAGCAGTTTCTGAAATACTCAGACCAGCCCTTCTGGCACCAACAACCATGCCAACGTTCAAAGTCACTTAAATTAACTTTCTCCCCCATTCTGATGCTCGGTTTGAACTGTGGTAGATCGTCTTGACCATGTCTACATGCCTAAATGAATTGAGTTGCTGCCAAGTGATTGGCTGATTAGAAATTTGTGTTAATGAGCAGTGGACAGGTGCACCTAATAAAGTGACCGGTGAATGTATCTACTACAAGACTGTAAAAAAAAAAAGGAGCAATTCTGTTGTTACGAAAAATATTTTTGTGCCTCTTATATGACTTATATATAGACATGTTGTTGAGATATCTATTTTAACTTATTTATTAGATAATAAGTAACCAAGTACCAGTGTATAATAAAAAGAACAACTATCTAATGAATATGTTGGATGCAATAAACCATTTATATATTTTAAAGAAGTATAAAAAATAAAGACTTGTAGCTGATGAATAAATATAGTACTTAATGGAAAAGACTAAATTTATCACACATATATTTAGGAAATGAGACCCATTGTTTTGGGCTGCAAAAGACTTGACACAGCTTTATTCAGCAACATTATATGAATAAAAAAAGGACATTGCATATAATAATAATAATAATTAAATTGCAATCAAATATGTTGGAGACTTCCCAGTGTTTTCTTGTTTTTCTCCCATCTGGGCAAATTAACTTTTCAACAGGCTATCAAAAGGAAGAGTTCACCCCAAAATAAAAAAGGGGTCATCATTTACTCACCCAGAGTCGCCCTCAAGTGGTTTCAAGCCTGTTTGAGTTTCATTTATCTGCTGAACACAAAAGAAGATATTTTGAAGCAAGCTGAAAACATATAACCATTGACTTCTATGAGATACAAATACTGTGCAAGTCACTGGTTAGAGGTTTTCAGCTTTCTTCAAAATATCTTCTTTAGTGTTCAACGGAGGAAAAAAAGGCTTGGAACAACTGAATGGTGTGTAAATGATAACAGAATTTAAATTTTTTGAAGAACTTTCGCTTTAAATTGAGGATGAAGAAGGGGGTCTGTCCGTGTCATCGACACTCAGAGATTTGAGAACGCACATGTTGTAAATTAGGTCAAATTTTTCTTTTTTATTTAAAGATGAAAAAAGCACTGGAAATCGCATTAAACTTTACCTTTAAACACACAAAAGATCTTTAGTGTGTGTCTGCTTTCTGAATGAATCCACGTTTCAAACAGTCCAGACAGCGGTTTACTTTGTTGAATGCTTCAGTTGTGTGAATGAGTCGTCTCACTCATTAGACTTTACTACCACCTACTGGAAATTTTAGATTATTATTTCGAGGATTATTTTCATTTTAAAATGCAGTAAAGTACAATACACTTTATTCTTTAAAATAAACGGTTATATCTTACACACCAAATCAATCTGTCGTCATTTACACACGTTTGTGTCATTTAAATCTGTATGAATTTCTCGTAGGTTATTTTTCTTAGTGTTTACTTACTTCTTTTCACATTTAACACAATGATGAATTGAAATCTTTCATACTTCTGAGTCAATTTTCTAACATTAAACATGGAATTTTCTCAATAATTTGCATTAATTAAATTCAGGATGACCAATAACTTTTAAGTGGTTTTTATTTAACCCGAGGCTGTAAGTATTACACGTTTGATGAAATAATCCATCAATTTCAATAGTGTGCTTTAGTGACAGTCGACTTTCAATAGACATTGAAAATGTTTTTTTAAATTAAAATATTTTTTAGGTAATTAATAAATATTTGATTTATAAATGTTTCATTCTTAATGTCTGCAAGATTTATTCCAGAGAAGAGTTAACAGTAGCTTGCATTGGTTAATCTGTAACTCCATATAAGCAGTCATTTTAATGTTTCTTCCGGTCATTCAGGTGACATCTTCTGCCTGGACTTCAGGCCAATCTTCAGCTGTCCAAAATCAGGTGGTTTGTCTTGGTTGGGCATCTCAGCTGAGACCTGTCCACTATGGGTGATTCTGTGAAGTAGCAGTGGCGTGTACTATTTGGGAGTACTAATTTTGGAACTGGGATCTTAAGATTTTTTTTGTTTTGAATAGTTATCAGTAGGTCGCCTCACAGCAAGAAGGTCACTGGTTTGAGCCTCGGCTGGGTCAGTTGGCGTTTCTGTGTGGAGTTTGCATGTTATCCACACATTACCGTGGGTTTCCTCCGGGTGCTCCGGTTTCCCCCACAAGTCCAAAGACATGCGGTACAGGTGAATTGGGTAAGCTAAAATTGTCCATAGTGTACGTGTGTGAATGAGAGTGTATGGGTGTTTCCCAGTTATGAGTTGCAGCTGAAAGGGCATCCGCTGCGTACAATATGTGCTGGATAAGTTGGCGGTTCATTCCGCTGTGGTGACCCCAGATTAATAAAAGGACTAAGCCAAAAAGAAAATGAATGAATGAGTTACAGTTTTGTCTTTAATACTCTAATCTACCGTATATCCACAAAAATATTAATATAGAGCATCCTGTAGAAAGGTCTGTGAGAGGTGTGAGGAAATTTTCACAGTATGTCTGATAATATTTTGTCTTATTTGTTTTACTTCTTCTAGAATAAAAGCAGTTTTTAATTTTTTAAAATCCATTTTAAGGTCAAAATTATTAGCCCCTTTTAGCTATATATTTTTTCGATAGTCTACAGAAAAAAACATTGTTATACAATAACTTGCCTAATTACCCTAACCTGCCTAGTTAACCTAAATAACCTAGTTAAGTCTTTCAATGTCACTTTAAGCTGTATAGAAGTGTCTTGAAAAATATCTAGTGAAATATTATTTACTGTCATCATGGCAAAGATAAAATAAATCAGTTATTAGAAATGAGTTATTAAAACTAAACGGGGGGCTAATAATTCTGACTTCAACTGTATGTATGTATATATATATATATATATATATATATATATATATATATATATATATATTTATATATATACATATATATATAAAGCATACCCATACTCTAGATGGAAAACAAAAGCGCACACATCAATCTTAATATAAATGCAAAAACAAAAATAAAGTAGACAACAGCAAGGATCCAAATATCTTTATTTATTTATTTATTTACTTAAAAAAAGCTCAAGACAACAAACTTTTCTATTGTCCCTAATATGAATTCACAGTTGGAAACAGCTCTGAAAAACAACAAATTTACAACCTGAGACCTGACAGTGGAGGTTTGCGTGTGGATGGCTCTACAGTATGTACCATCTTTTGTGATTCCCTGTTAGGATTTTTGTGCAGTTACCTTAATGAGGAGATTGGAATTGAATGATTTTAATGTGTATAAAAACTGCTTTAGTTACCAGAAAGCTACATTACACTGTTTACATCTGTACATGATAGTAAAGCCAATAAAGATTAGTTGTCCAATAAATACATATACTTAAATGAAAGTGATGTTAGAAGCTTTGAGGAGATGCTAACTAGCTAACAATGTAGCTTTCAAGTACACAGTTCAAGATAACAGCAACTTGATTTAATACACAGATAATATTTTAAAAAACCCTTAAAAGTCTTTGAACACATTTACACACTTCCTCAATTTAGATTCTTATTTAAGGCTTAAAACATATCAGACTCTGCCTCTGAAGTGATAGACTGAGAATGGAGCACATTCAGAAGTAAACAAATCAAACACCTCGCTCCCTTTAAGGGCAACACAATTGTGTTTAGAATGAGACAGACAGCCTGTGAATGTGTGTGTTTGCCTAAACCATTGTTTTCTGTGTTAAGATAAACGCATGTCTCTATAAATAGCCACATAAAGCATCAGAGTAGATGGGACAGTAACGTTTGAACAGTAATTGACCATTTATTATCACAGTTACTACCTGTAATGCCTACATAAAGTAAATTACTGTCATTTATTCTTTGCACAACACAATTTCATACAAATCCTACTCGCTTTACAGTAAAATATTGTTTCCATTTATTACAGCAAAACACTGGCTATTATAGGGCTATTTTCCACATAATCTACAGCAAGGGTTAATGCAAGGGTTAACAGTGCACAGTTTAAATAACCGCCACAGAGAAGTCATCTAACAATCTATGCCCACCTCCACCTCCTTCCTTTTGGAAGGACATCTATTTTTCATTTAATTATTCATCCATCCATCCATTCAGGAAATACCTAACCTCTAACCATCAGTGTCCAGTCATTGCTGAGGTGTGTGATTCCTATTTGTCTCCACATGCTGCACTGCAGTCTGTAAATGACAAAGACACGACTAACAGAGCTCTACATGCCTACTGAACTCCAGAAATGCACAAGCTGTTCTCCAGTGTTCTTCAGATAAATCTCCACTGAAGCTCTTGTGAGTTTCCTTCTTCTGCCTGTTGTGTGTCCTTGAAAAAGAAACACCTGCCACAGACAAGACATCTAGCTAACTATCTAAGCCCACCTCCACCCCCTTCCTTTTGGAAGGACATCTATTTTTCATTTGTTCATCCACCCATCCATTCAAGAAATACCTAACCAGACCATCAGTTTGCAGTCATTGCTGAGGTGTGATTCCCATTTCTCCACATGCCCCAGTCTTACCTGCAAAAGACAAAAACACGACTAACAGAGCTCTACTTGCTGACTGATCTCCAGCAATAAACCAAATGTTCTCCAGTGTTCTTCGGATTCCGCTTGTGAGTCTCCCTCATCTGCCTGTTGTGGTTCCATTACCTACAATGTAAATTACAGCCACAGACAAGACATCTATCTAACAATCTATGCCCACCACCACCCCCTTCCTCTTGGAAGGACATCCATCCACGCACACATTCATCTGCCCTTAAAGGATATTCCTGACCATCAGTTTCCAGTCATTGCTGAGGTGTGTGATTCCTATTTTTCTCCACATGCTGCACTGCAGTCTGTAAAAGACAAAGACATGACTAACAGAGCTCTACATGCTTGAAGGAGATACCCGACCATCACTTAATCTGTAAAAATTAAAGTATATCATTTTAAATGTTTTATAAAGTAAATTTGATTCAACTTAAAAAGTTAAGGGTGTATCTATTTTATTACAATGCACTTGTCATTACTGATGTGTGTTTCCCTGTTTCTCCACATGCTCCATAACAATCTGTCAAAGAGAAAGATATCAGGTCTTTAATTAATCTTAATACATTTCTTTGTAAACTAACTCCATTGTTCAGTTAGTTCAAGCAGTTCTACCTGCTCCCTCAGCTCCAGGTCTTCCAGTATATTTCCACCGTTTCCCTTGTGAGTCTCCCTCTACTGCTCCACTTCAACCTGCAAAAGACAAAGACAGCCCCAACAAAACCCTGCCTGCTGTTCTCCACCGATGCTTTTGTGAGTCTCCCTCTTCTGCCTGTTCTCTCTCTATTATCTGAAAAAAGAAAAACCTGACACAGCAAGGCCTAATTAACCATCTATACCAACCACCACTTCTGTAGCTTGGAAGGCGCCCCATCTATCTCTGTCTATCTGAAGGAAATACCTGACCATCACTTAAACCCTGCTCACACTGTGATATTTCAGCCATGATTTTGTCATTTGAGACAAATTTGGGAATACCTAAAAGACTCCTGAAATCCTAGGCTAAAATCTGTGGTCTTTGATCGCTAACAGCCGCTTAAAGCCTGTTGCAATCAGATTTTCCCGCCGATGAAGTTCTGGCAGTGTCAGATGATTACAGACACTTTCCTGCAGTGTGACAACAGATGCGATGAACGTTAATCCAGGAACCAATAGGAGCGCAGAATCTGATGACGCAATCCATGCGACAATTCAAATGATCGTAGGGAAATGTCAAAACAGTTTTTTTTTCCTGGTTTTATTATTGAGACACGGAGTGTCTCGCGGTGCAGTCTGACAAGCTACAATCATTCAGGATTATAAAAAATAAATAAATAAATAAAAAATCGCACAGTGTGAGCCGGCCTTTACTGTCACAGTAAGACCAGGTTCTCCACCCACTTGAAGCACCAAAAATTTAAGGCAGTACCTAATTTATTACGATGCACTTGTCATTACTGAGGTGTGTTTCCCTGTTTCTCCACATGCTCCATGCCAATCTGTCAAAGAGAAAGATATCAGGTCTTTAATTAATCTTAATACAGTAATTAATAATAACAATAATTCTTTGTAAACTATCTCCATTGTTCAGTCTGTTCAAGCAGTCCTACCTGTTTGCTGAGCTCCAGGTCTTCCAGTGTATCTCCACTGTTTCCCTTGTGAGTCTCAGGGTTGTTGCCAGACATAAAGCTCTACTGGGGCATGGGCCCACCTCAACCACACCCCATCCCCCTCCCCATCTCCAAAAAATGTATTTACCCATATATTAATAGCTATAATGAATATTCTAAATGGCGATGCAGTGGCGCAGTAGGTAGTGCTGTTGCCTCACAGCAAGAAGGTCGCTGGTTCGAGCCCTCGGCTGGGTCAGCTGCCTTTTCTGTGTGGAGTTTGCATGTGTTCACGTGGGTTTCCTACGGGTGCTCAGGTTTCCCCCACAGTCCAAGGACATGTGGTACAGGTGAATTGGGTAGGCTAAATTGTCCGTAGTGTATGAGTGTGAGTGAATGTGTATGGATGTTTCCCAGAGATGGGTTGCGCATGGAAGGGCATCCGGTGCGTAAAACAATGTGCTGGATAAGTTGGCGGTTCATTTTGCTGTTGCGACCCCGGATTAATAAAGGGACTAAGCCGAAAAGAAAATAAATGAATGAATATTCTAAATTAAAATTATAATTATATTACAAATAAATCAAAGTATTATTATTATTAGTATTATTATTATAAAAGTATTCAGAGACACAACTGGAGTGATATAAAATCTTATAAAAAATCTTTTTTTAGAATTTAAATTTCATATGAGAATTCTAGAAAACACAAAACAAAAATGTCAAGAATTATCTTTAGTCTGAGACCTGACTGAGGCTGAGAAATAATGTTAAGTCTAACTTCCCTGTCTCATCATCTCTCCTTTGTGCTTCATACAAAAAATCATCTTACAGGAGCGATGTTTGGTCAAAATATGATCATCATTATTTTACTTAAACATTAGTTTTGCCGACATCACTGCATTAAAGGTTGTTATGCAGATTTCACAATGTATGAGTGACACATAATTTTTTCAGTGTGCGTGTCAAACAAAAGGGATTTACACCAGAAGCACAAGCAGCAGTGATTTTCTTCACACATGCTTCAGTTTGTTTTTGATTACACTATGTTGTTTTATTCACTATATTGCCCAATTTACTGGGGCACGTACCCCCGTAAATGGGGTCTAGCGACACCCCTGGTAAGTCTCCTGCTCCTGTTGCTCTTGTGAGTCTCCCTTTTCTGCCTGTTGTGTGTTCATTAACTACAATGGGGTATATGCACAGACTTTTAATTTCAGTCAGCCAGCCCCAGGGCTTCTGGTTAATTGTCATCCTCTACAAAATCGCCACGTTTAAGATCTGATTTCTTTAATAAACAGCATTCTTCACTGCCTGGCTGAGATATGATATAAAGTGGGTATCAGACCAAACAAGAAGCACTGCAATAAATAAAATTTTTCCGTGCCATGTCTTTAAAATATGGACATTAATTTGACCCCAGTATTTTCAATGGAATTTCTGTGCTCGCCTGCAGCTGAGGGGACGGTGCCTGCGTTTAAGCAATCTTTTATCTCTTTTTACGCTTTAACAACCAAATGGATGCTTAGTCTATTTAGCTGATTATATTTGAATTAAATTACAACACCGATGCTGTAAAAGGAACCTTTGAAATTGAAAATAGTCACATTAAGCTTTCACCAGAAGTTCATCATTGGCTGAAAAACACTAGCTGTGCATATAGCCCATTTAAATAACTGCCAAAAAGAAGACATCTATCTAACAGTCTGTGCCAACCTCCACCCCCTTCCTCTTAGAAGGACATCTATTTACAATCCGACCAGCCACCCATCCATCCCTCCATCCATCCGTGATCCGTCCATCCATCAATCCAAGAAATACCTAACCAGACCATCAGTTTGCAGTCATTGCTGAGGTGTGATTCCCATTTCTCCACATGCCCCAGTCTCATCTGCAAAAGACAAAAACACGACTAACAGAGCTCTACTTGCTGACTGATCTCCAGCAATAAACCAAATGTTCTCCAGTGTTCTTCAGATTCCGCTTGTGAGTCTCCCTCATCTGCCTGTTGTGGTTCCATTACCTACAATGTAAATTACAGCCACAGACAAGACATCTATCTAACAATCTATGCCCACCACCACCCCCTTCCTCTTGGAAGGACATCCATCCACGCACACATTCATCTGCCCTTAAAGGATATTCCTGACCTTCAGTTTCCAGTCATTGCTGAGGTGTGTGATTTCTATTTTTCTCCACATGCTGCACTGCAGTCTGTAAAAGACAAAGACATGACTAACAGAGCTCTACATGCTTGAAGGAGATACCCGACCATCACTTAATCTGTAAAAATTAAAGTATATCATTTTAAATGTTTTATAAAGTAAATTTGATTCAACTTAAAAAGTTAAGGGTGTACCTAATTTATTACGATGCACTTGTCATTACTGATGTGTGTTTCCCTGTTTCTCCACATGCTCCATAACAATCTGTCAAAGAGAAAGATATCAGGTCTTTAATTAATCTTAATACATTTCTTTGTAAACTAACTCCATTGTTCAGTCTGTTCAAGCAGTTCTACCTGCTTCCTCAGCTCCAGGTCTTCCAGTATATTTCCACCGTTTCCCTTGTGAGTCTCCCTCTACTGCTCCACTTCAATCTGCAATAGACAAAGACAGCCCCAACAAAACCCTCCCTGAGTCTCCCTCTTCTGCCTGTTCTCTCTCAATTATCTGAAAAAAGAAAAACCTGACACAGACAAGGCCTAATTAACCATCTATACCAACCACCACTTCTGTAGCTTGGAAGGCGCCCCATCTATCTCTGTCTATCTGAAGGAAATACCTGACCATCACTTAAACCCTGCTCACACTGTGATATTTCAGCCATGATTTTGTCATCTGAGACAAATTTGGGAATACCTAAAAGACTCCTGAAATCCTAGGTTAAAATCTCCAATTCTCTAAAATCTAAAATTCTCCAATGTTCTTCAGATAAATATTCACCATTCCGCTTTTGAGTCTCCCTCATCTGCCTGTTGTGGTTCCATTGCCTACAATGTAAATAACAGCAACAGACAAGACATCTATCTAACAATCTATGCCCACCACCACTCCCTTCCTCTTGGAAGGACATCCATCCACGCACACATTCATCTGCCTTTGAAGGATATTCCTGACTACTAGTGTCCAGTCATTGCTGAGGTGTGTGATTCCTATTTGTCTCCACATGCTGCACTGCAGTCTGTAAAAGACAAAGACATGACTAACAGAGCTCTACATGCTTAAAAGAGATACCTGACCATCACTTAGTCTGTAAAAATTAAAGTATATCATTTTAAATGTTTTATAAAGTAAATTTGATTCAACTTAAAAATTAAGGCAGTACCTTATTGGTACTTTTATTGGTCTTCCAGTATATCCCCACTGTTTCCCTTGTGAGTCTTCTTCTGCTCCACTCCAACCTGCAAAAGACAAATTGACATATTCTTCAACGTGGAAGTGCGCTCGTTTTTGTGATCGTTTTAGAACTTCCGATTCAGTTGTCTATGCGAGAAATTACTAGAAACAATAAACGGCAGAAACGGTCAAACTACTACTACTCTAAACAAGTGTTTGAATGACTATACAGACAAAGCAGAATAATATAATAAGAAATCCTCAATCAGCAGAACGAGCTGTTTTTAATGTCTAAAAATTAATGTAAGTAAATGAGACTGGAAGTCTCAAGCCAAAAAATTCAAATGGTTGCACCCCCTTATACACGAAGAATAAGGTCAATAGACAGCACTGACAGAGCCCTACCTGCTGTTCTCCAGTATTTTTTAGAAAAATGTCCACCAAGGCTCTTGTGAGTCTCCCTCTTCTGCCTGCTCTCTCTCCATTACCTGAAAAAAAAACCTGACACAGACAAGGCCTAATTGCTATCTATACCAACCACCACTCCTGTATCTTGGAAGGACGTCTATACATGCACCTGTCCATCTGATTTAAAAAAAAGAAATTCCTGACCATCCAGTCATTGCTGAGGTGTGTGATTCTCTTCCTTTCTCCATGTGGTCCATTCCAATCTGCAAAATACAATAGAAAGATGTCAAGACATTAATTTATCTTAATAGCATTCTTTGGAAGTTTCATCTGCCACTGTAGATATCAGTTTACTTGCGTCTCCTGTGTCTTCCATGTCTCTCCTAGTGTGGTGTCTCCTGGTTCCTCGTCTGGACTTCATCCTGTTTGCCATCTTTGGTAACCGTCTCCAGTCTCCAAGCCTGCGCAGTCAAATATCCAGTTTATGTTTATAGACTATTATCATCTGCATCAATATACTCACCTGCTTATACTCACCTGCCATCCTGTAAATAAGCATTGTTTATATTACTCAGCTGAATCCCGTCTCTTCTGTGACACTTTGTAAAAATTTAAATATATAATTTTCATTCTTTTATAAAGTAAATTTGATTCAACTTAAAAAGTTAAGGGTGTATCTATTTTATTACGATGCACTTGTCATTACTGATGTGTGTTTCCCTGTTTCTCCACATCCTCCATGCCAATCTGTCAAAGAGAAAGATATCAGGTCTTCAATTAATCTTAATACATTTCTTTGTAAACTAACTCCATTGTTCAGTCTGTTCAAGAAGTTCTACCTGCTTCCTCAGCTCCAGGTCTTCCAGTACGGTCCCCCTTTGAGTCTCCTTCTTCTGCTCCACTCCAACCTGCAAAAGACAAAGACAGCCCCAACAAAACCCTCCCTGCTGTTCTCCAGCATTTTTTAGATAAATGTCCACCAATTCTCTTGTGCGTCTCCCTCTTCTGCCTGCTCTCCATTAGCTGAAAAAGGAAAAACCTGACACAGACAAGGCCTATTTAACTATCTGTACTAGTAGTTCTCAATATGTGGTACGTTGGCTTCCTTCTAGTGGTACGCGGAGGAATCACTGAATAATATTTAAAGATATATGATCACTCTGTTAACCTTTGACGCATACAATAACACCAATGTGATCAGCATTGGCTGCCCTCTGCACTGTATGATCACACCGTTGTGATTAGAATGTTTAGAGCATCACGTCATCAAAAATTGTGGAGCTCTTGAGCAGATACGTGCTTTGCAGACCAGTCCTGTTGGCATTTCAGTTACTGCAAACTCAGGAATTTCCCCACGCTGCATCATTGGTAAAATAATCATCACAAATGTGTTAACGTGTGTTCATAGTTAAAATAATGCGTGTTTTCTATATATAGCCTAAAGTCATTTGTTTTGTAAATAGCCTAGCGGTGTTGCTTTCGATTTAGTTTGTCACCTCAGATTTAAATGAATCTGGATGTGATTCAAATGGTGCGGGCTGCTTTGCCATGTTTGAAGTTTGGAGAAACACAAAAATGAAAGTTAGTCTCTGTCCGCACAGACGGAGCACCCGCTACCCCCAAAAACGGTGGTCAGGTGCACAGTTTACTTAAACTCCATGGTTTACTTAAGACATGATCTCAACTCCACCAATCTCTCATTTAAATGTGTAATTGTGACTCATATATTTAAAATATAAGTTAATGTTTAGATTTCAAGGGGGGGAGCGGGGATAGTTGTAACACTTCCAATCTCTACAACCAGGAACTAGTTACAAATCAGTTGATTCACTTCTCATATGCTCATATTAGTCCTCCTATCACATACGGAAATGTAGAGTCCTGTGACAGACACAGCAAAAACTACATTTCAGCTAAGAAAGTCTTATTTTTTACTTTATTTTTGAGATAGCAATGCCTGATTTATAGTTAAACCCATGTAATTTGTCTGTGTGTGTATATTTAATCCACATTGTTGGTGATAATGTTTTAGCTGTTAGCTGTAAGGAGAACAGATTCATGGCCACATAACGCTGGGTCAGTTGTAAAGACAAAACTCTTGCTAGTAACATCAGTGAAATGTTTCCACCAACCCCAAGCAGATTTAAAACTCTATTTATATGATTTAATGTAAGTATTTCAATAGCTCTTGAAAGAGAAAGAAATCAAATTAGTTTGAGTTCAGTGTTTGGCCTCTGTGGGCTCTTGAAGCCTGCACACACAAACAGTGTTCAATTGTTGAAGCTGATGCACATTCGCACATTTTATTCAGCTTTGTAACACAGAGACACACAAATTATAATAAAGGTTCAATGTTGAATAAAAAGCTTTCAAATCCATTCTTATTTTATAATGTTACATCCCACCCCGATGGAAATCATCATTTACATCTCACCGCGAGGTGTGTTACAACTAACCCAGACTGTGGGGTAAACATTTAACTCCAACCTACATTTCCAGGTTTTGATGAATATGGCCTACTATATGCTAATACTTTACCTTTAAATACTGCATTTTATTTATTTATTTATTTTTGAATAAATCTGCCTTGTTTTTGAACTGTGCAGAGCTGTAGCTGATTAATTAGCCCTACTACGCTACTATATTTCGATGCTAGTCATTAGGTGGTACTTGAAGAGACAAATTCTTTCTGAGGTGAAAAAGTTTTAGAACCACTGATCTATACCAAACACCTCCCTTTCATCTTGGAAGGACGTCGATCGATGCACCCGTCCATCTGGTTATTTAAAAAAAAAATTCCTGACCATCAATTTCCAGTCATTGCTGAGGTGTGTGATTCCCTTTTTTTCTCCATGTGGTCCATTCCAATCTGCAAAATACAATAGAAAGATGTCAAGTCATTAATTTATCTTAATACCATTCTTTGGGAGTTTCATCTACCATTGTCTCCAGTCTGGTTCTGTTGTAACACTAACAAGTAAAATTTCGCAGCTATAAATAAATACTCTACAAGATGACAATATATAAACTTAGAATATTTAAATGTGTTACAATCATTAGTGAAACTGTCAATAGAACAAATAATAATCAAAAGCTAAAAATGTTGAACAAGATGACAACATAAACTACAAATAAATAATACAACAGCAAGACAATATATCCAACAATAGATGTGCAGTAATTTTCAATGTGTTAAAGCTGACAGCATTCAAATACATTATAACAAATCAATTTATCTTATGATATAACAAATAACAATCTGCAAATGTTAAACAAGATAGCAATATACAAAAGAAGCATACAAACAAATAAACAAAAATATTGTCTCTATACCAACCTGACAACATAAAAAATGGCACTATTCAATTATAAATGGGCTACTAAAGAAGATAACAGAATGCACAAACTAAAAAATATATAAATACATATTCAAAATCCTAAAGTTGACAAGTTGTCAATCCAGCAATCTCCAACTCCAACCAACATTCATTACAATCTACAGTCTAACGTTAACCGAAAAAGACGTGGAAAACTAATATAATCATCTGAAATGATATGACCGAGAGAAATACTAAAATCTTTAGTGTCCTTCAGCAAAAGCACATCGAAACAATCAAATACAATAACCTAAAATTAAATTTTTATAAAGATTTTTACATACCGCTAATGTCAGCGATGGCCAAACACTTAATGCAGGTCACACTAGTTTCTCAACGTCATCAACGTTCTTTTTTAGAACCACGGACTATGGTAACCACAGCAACGCCACCTCAAAGTGCAGTGCGCGTTTGTTTAAATACTATTTTCCGTCTTATTTTTCAGGCATATAGTAATTTAATCCGTATCTAACCTGTATGTAATCTCTAAAAAATAAAATATGGTTCAGTTTAAGCTAACAGCGAACAATGTAGTCACAATTTTGTGTCTCAATTCCGCTTGGGTCAGTTGCTCCGATACGTCAACGCGGCCGCCATCTTAATCCGGTCATCAAGCTACATGGAGCTGCTGTTTTCTCGGAAATAAAATACAATAACGCTTATATTTGTTAATTATTAATTTATAGTGTGAAAACACTCCAGTTACCTAGAAGTAAGAAAGCTTAAACTTCTAATGTATATTTTATGGTATAAAGAGAGATGAATTATCAATAAATGAATCTGCTTTATCAAAAATAGTGCTGGATCTTTTTTCTTAGTTTTATAACAGTTAACAAAAACAGTTGATAAAAAGTAATAAATCAAACATTATTATATTAATACAGATTCTATACAATAATGTAGAATAAAATTATACACTATATCTGAAAAGATTAATTTATAATAGCAAATAGAATATGAAATAATATGTGTGTGCTATGCATAATCATAGTTCAAGTATGAATAATACTAAAACACAACTGCATACTCCACTGGCTAAAAGGAATACATAAAAGGTCATTTATTCCATTGGCAGTAAATGTTTTGCAGGTTATGGGTGAGCACTGGCGTGAAATTACAATGATTATGTATATATATCTTTACTTATTTATTTTTTTTAGGTCCGGGTGTGAATGAGTAAGGTGGAGTAAAATGTAATATGTATTTAATGATATGTACGCGTATGTATGCTGTATTGTATGTTATGTCAGTGTCAAATATGAATTTGGGCTCAGAACCTCTGTGCAGACAATAAAGTAAAATAAAAGTAAAGTGAATTATCTTAATAGTAGTGTAATTACAACAAAAGAAAACAAGCAGATAAATATTATGCAGCAGAATATAGACAATAACCAAGATTTGTGTGTAGTGAGTAATAATATGATAAAATAACTACAATATGCAGGTAGCAGCTGCAATAATAATAATAATAATAATAATAATAATAATAATAATAATAATAATAATAATAATAATAATAATAATAATAATAATAATAATAGAGGAATAAAATGAAACCTTCAGAAAGAATAAAGGGAACGGCTTGCAGTCGGTCCTACCGCTGTGTGGTGGCGCTGCAGTTCTGACTCCTCCCAGTGTGCACTGCGCAGTAGAAGAGAAGCGGCGCTCTGTTTCCGGGAGGTGGATCGGCTGCTGGGTGAAGCGCAACAGCTACATCCCACAAAACCATTTTAGTGTCAAAACAGATCAAAACAGGTAAGAAATGATCACATGTCCAAAAGCTGCCATTGTTAGTCCGTTATTAAATAAAGCACCCTGAGTTTTTACTGCTGAACGGCCTCTGATTGTAGCGTTTTCATATAGCAGGGTTGTGCTCGGGATTACACCGGCTCGTCATAATTTAACAATAAATACACGTTCTTACATTAGCATTACTGTGCAGTGTATTAATGAAGCCTACGAGTGTGTCTACAAACAACAAAATAGCATTGAGTTACTCGTAATATCAGTAAATATGTAAACCATGTATTACCGTGGTATTTTTAAAGATACAATGGTATTATATGATCTTGTGCTTCGTTACTAGTACTTTTTGTATAGTCAGTTGTGTGAAGATACACTCAAGTTAAGTCCAATGATTAGTACTCCTGTACTATAATTTATAATAAACCACATCTATGGGCCGTTTAAATATAATTATTAATACTGTTAAAACACTTAAAACATAACAAAAGTGTACGGATACCTAAAATGTCAGCCATGCAGCCAATAAAACAATTATAATAACAAATAAATGGTTGTTGTTGTTGTTATTTTCATTAATAATTACCAAGTAATAACAGAACTCATTGTTATTGTACATAACATTTTGTTATAAAAATAAACAATAATATAAATTTTGATAGTAATAATTTGTGATGAGATGTGACTGTGATGATGTCTGTATCTCAGGCTCTTCTAGAAAGAGGTGGTGTTGACGGGAAGTGATGTCAGGTCAGAAGCGCCCCAGTGATGCCGGCAGCTCTGCCACCCTCGGTGCTCCTCCAGAGAAGAAGAAGGGAGGTGAGGATGGAGAGGGTATGAGCACGGGATCAGGAGGAAGCACCGCTGTGGAAACCGTCATCAAACTGGGAGGAGGGGCCAACTTGGTGAGATGTTTTTTTTTTGTTTGTGATTTGAGCATGCTGTAAAAATTGTTGCTTCCTTAAAGGCACTGTATATAATTTTTTTACAGTAAAGGGCGCATATTCACAACAAACAAAGGTATATTTCGATGTTGCTGAGACTAAGTGTGGAATCGTGGAAGTTTTCATCTTCATTGCATTCTGCGGGTCTCCTGCAGAAATCATGCAAAGTATTCAAAACTTATTATCATGGTAGTATGAAGCAGAGTAAAGCTGAAAGCAGTCGAAGTGAAAGTAGATGCTGTATCAATTGCTATTTAGAGATGAGTGCGACGTGGCATGAAAGCAGTGGAGCTTTATTATGCCACAGACTCTTCTGGTTTTTCTAGTCGAGATCAAATGTGGACGAAGAAGCTAGGCTGCTTGATCATACTAAAGACCTTTTAGGGTTCTGTTATAATGCTGCTCTGTGCAGTCTAATAAAACACACAGCATATTAAAGTGCCTTTGGTGTTTTCTGTTTTCTCTAAACCAAACTAGAACTTGAGGATGTGTTTTCTGATGTACGTTAAAACTGCTTATTTCTCTGGATTTCAGCATACTTTTAAACATTTAGGATAATGTCAGTACACAAGTCAACAAAGTATAGAACGCTGTTCAGTGCTGTCCACAGGTTTGAAATATACTTGTGGTCGTAGCCGGATTGATTTTTTTGAATTTTTAACAATAATGTATTTATTATGACACTGTTATACACTTTTTCATCTGTTAAAGTAAAACAAAAAAGTTAAAATAAAAAAAAGAAATCCATAATTTCTGTTAATTTTATGCTATTCAGAAGCCATGTGCACACACTGACAGGTCAAATCTGCTTCTCTCTTTTAAGTTTAAAGCAAACTTGAATGCCAAAGCATTTTAGATATTTATATAAAATAGACTTTGTAATATATTAACATCATCAAATTAATAAAATAATAAGTAAATGAGAAATAAATGACAAGGGAATAAAATATAATATAATGTTCTAATATAATGTAAATATAATAAAATAATATGAACATAAAAAATATGATTAATTACAAGATTAAGACTTGTAGATTATTTAAATGGTGTACAGAGGTTAATCAGGCTAGCTCCTGATTACATCTGTGATCTTGTGACACTTTCTACTCCTGCTCGCAGTCTTCACTCAGCTTCGGGCCTTACCTTGTTCCAGCCACGCTGCAGACTTAACACCATGGGTGGTCGGGCTTTTTCATACCATGTGCCAAAATTTGGAATGCATTACCCATTACCATTAGGAATGCCGTGTCTCTGGACTGTTTAAAGAAGCTTCTTAAGGCTCACCTTTTTAGTAGTTTTTAATGTGTGATCTATTGTTATCTTACTTATTGTTATACTTTCCTATTTATTGTTTTTACTGTTTTATTGTTTTTTGCCTTGTACGTGTTTTGAGCTTGAGAAAAGTGCTTTACAAATAAAATGTATCATCATCATTATTATTATTATTATATTTTGCAGCGAGTTTAGACCAGTCATTGCAGTCATTTAGACATCTCTGAGTATATAGTAACGTTTTTTTCTGAATCGTTTAGATTAAAGAATCTATTATTTACTTTTTCTCTTGGTCTTGTGGCTGTGCGCACTGTCAGCAAGATTGTCAGTGGAAAGTAGTCTTTAATAATAGAGTAATGCAAAAACCCATATGAGCTTTAGAAAGCAAAAGTTGAATCCTGGACATTTTAGGAGATTTAGAAACCCAGGCTGGATGAATTTTCTAATTCCAAAAAGGCACATCTCTGTGGGTCAGCAGAGCATGTGTGACTTTCTGTGTGAGTGTTGACAGGTCTTGCTCACACAGAACGAAACGGGTAAACGAAAGATGATTTTCCACTACTTAATCGATTGCGGATGTTTGGTTATTGGGCGGATATAAAAAAAAGGGTAAAAGGATGTTAATAACAGTAAAAAAATGTTGGCCGTTACTTTACCTGGGCGGCCCAAATGAAGTCTATGTGTGGGAAGCACTGCTGTTCTAGTGCTTTATTGGATATTTTATTGAAAACATGTAACACATTGTGCCTTCCAATTTTACAAGTCGTTTCAACTTGCCTCACATTAAACTGACCTAAAATGCCAAGTTAAGTCTTATAACTAAAACTCCTTGTGAAATTTAAATTTGCTATGTTTATTTTGCTGGCACACATTGTTATTCTTTAGTTAATCCACTGCAAAAAAAGTTTTATCTTTAAGCAAAGTCTGAGCATTTGCTGCCATGTTTGGAGTGGCGGCCCTTCTCTGTTGACATCTTCAGCTACAATATTCTTAACCATGACCCTCTTACCGTTAGTTTTCCCTACTCAATAATCCATATAAGTTGGAAGAACATCAACATGTTGAAATAAAAGTCTTAGCAAATTTTTTAAAAATTACAATTATTTTTTAATCTATTAAGTATTTTTAGAAAGTTAAAATATTATAACATGTTATTTTATTATGACATGTTGTTATTATTAGTATTATTAGTATTATTATTATTATTATATATTATTTGAATTTTTATAATATAAAATTTGGTATAATTTTAATATTATTTTGCATAGCCATGTAATTATGTTATATTATTACATGTAGGGCTAGGCAATTAATTGAAAAGTAATCGAAATCGACATTCAGAACTTGAATGGTAATCCAGGTAGATTTTTCCAATTACTTTCCCTACCATGAATAGAGTCACATGACCCTGCTCTGCTAAGGCTGATATATACTTCCGCACCAAACGGACGGGTATGGTCCGGCGCAGCCTTCGCATACCCATTCACCTCTCAAAAAACATTACTACATGTCGAGCAAGTTCTGGTATTGGTTGTTTTGGTAGTAGTGACGAGCGTGGGCCGCATTACTTTGCACTACATTGAGGTTGATTGGAAGCTGCGCCAGAGATGCATTGAGACGGTTTATTTTCCAGTACATTCAAATGATTATTTACATTAAATTATTTGTTTACAGAAGATGGAAGTAATGCACCGTTTAAAATATTATTTACAGGACATACAAGAGTTATTCTATTTAGAAGGGATACTGCTTATTTTCTACTGTTAATATGAAAAACATTGAAAATAATTTATTTTGTTTCCAAAAGTGCAAGTTATTTGTTTTCAATGTATTTATTTACTTATTATAATAAGAAAAGTTCATTTTAGGCAGTGTGTGTTAATTTCAGGTGTTTAATGTTGACGTTCAATAAATAATCATAGATAGATAGTGTGTTTTTCCTTTATTTTAAAATCAAGTAATGCACCCTTCATGCAAAAATCTCCCACTAAATATGTGAGCATATTTACTGTACAAAACTTCTCTGTGAACTATGAGGGCAAAAAAATTAAATAAATCAATAAAATAATCGTTCATTAGTTGTAATCGAGGTAAAATGTTCAATTAATTGAGATTTTGATTTTAGGGATTTTCAGCCCTAATTACTTGGCTTATATGGGATTGTTTTAGGTCAGTTTAATGTAAATTGAAATGACTAGACTAGTAAAGTCAGTGTCTGGATTGTGGTTGTTAGTTCCTGCCTTTTGTTTTTGTTTTTTTCAACCCCTCATTGTTGGTCTTTGTATATTTCTCTCTAATGAATGTCTGTGTGAAAAATTCTAACTCTGTGGATTTCTGCATCCTGAATCTAGAAACGGATTCTTGAATCTAATTTCCACTGACAGTATGTTTTGTTTTTACAGGAAGAACAAGATATCAAAGCACTCCAGATTAAAAACAGGAAGTTGGGAGAGGCTCTGGACCAAAGACAGGTAATTACATTAAATATTCATTTAGTTCTGGCAAATTAAATGCAGTCTTGGTGAACATTAGAGGATTCTTTCTAAAATGTTAAAATATGTTATAGGTCCTGCAAAACATTACAAAGCATTACATGAAATTAAAGTGTACCATCTATATTTTATGGTCGCTATATTTACATGCAACCAAAAAACATTTTGTAATCGGGTTGATGGATCATTCAGGCTAATAATTATTAGGGATGCACTGAATTTTCAGTGAATCCCTAACTGTGCGTTCACACGGAAGGCGGCTAGAGTGTCAAAGTAGCCGGAAGTCATTCATATTTAATGAGAGCCAGCGAGGCGTGGCTTTAAAGTAAGTCAACCTTAAAAGTAATGAGCTATGACGTGGTTTGGTGGCAATCAATCGGAACATAGAAGTCCACCGCTTGAAAGGATTCCAGAGGACACAGTCCTGTGAACTTTGGTTCCGACCACAGTTGTTCCCAAGGGTTTTAGTGTTGCAGTCGCCAGATTTCTAATTATTTATGATGTTTTCTTACAGGGACTTTATTGTTTTTTTTTTATTTTTTATCGGGAATCTTATGCTAACTAACGACAGTACAAAACAGTGTTGCTGCTTCAGAATATTTCAGACATATGGACGTATTGGACAAGTGGAACAAAGCCACAGCACATGCAACAACTGGATTTTTTGTAGTTAAATAAATTTGATAAAAGGTGTGCAACATTTTCACACTAGAAAGCACGTTTATTATGTGGGAATATAAGTGATTTGCTGATATGCTGCAATGGCTCCTTTAAATACAAGATCAATGTAGCGAATTTTGATGCTGTCGGAGCTGTGAAACCAGACAGCGTTGTTGCCAGGGTGGCTAGAGCAAACTAGGACTTCAGATCCTTTGCGCTTCAATTGATAACCCATTGTTGCAGTGTGCTAAATACATATTTTTTTAGTTTGTAATTGATTTATTCTTTGAAACTGTAATATTAATTGATGCAATTGCAATACCTTGATTATAGTAAGGTTAGTACACAGTCATAGCCATAAATGCAATGTTACTAATAACTGCCATAATTTATTTCTGTGTTTCGTTTTTCCTCTTTTTCGATTTCAGCCAAGAATTTTCATTTCGGTGCTTCCCAAAAAATCATTCATGTAAGCACCTTAATTAAGCCGATTGAGCTTAATCCGAATGAAAATTGGACTGAATTGGAACTGGTGGTGTAGACAAAAAACATGGGACTCATTTAGAGTTTTTTTTTTCTGAGCATTTCAGTATCTGTACAGACTGTCAATCTAAATCTTAGCAATTAATGTAATTAAGTACATTAAATACTTGATTATGTTTATAATATTAGGTATTGAGGTACATGTGTATTCTGTTCAGGCTTTTATTTTTTAATTTATGTATTTAAAATATATATATATTTTTTTCTTTTCTCACTTAGATAAATGTAATTTCATCTTGTTTAGAGGGTAGGGGTGGGAATAATATTTGTTTTTAAATTTCTCTGAAAAATCACTTTGTCATCTGTAAAAGTTAAATAAACGGATTTAAAAAAAGATCACATCCTTTTTGAAGCTTGTGAGATGTAAATCTGGACATCAACCCAACCTATTTAATGTTTATGTGAATACTACGTTTACATTCAAAAATGGTTCTAGAAGCACTTGTACATGCACAAACTGTAATGTTTACATTTGTTGTTAATGTAGGTGATTGAGGATGAACTGAGGGAGCGAGTTGAGACATTGGAGACTCGACAGGCGACAGATGATGCAAGTTTGTTGATTCTAAACCGATACTGGAACCAGGTGAAAGTTTTTTTTTGTTATACACAGCTGACATGAAATACATTTCTATTTCTCTCAAACGATATGATTATTTGTTCCATCCTGCTTTTCCAGTTTGATGAAAACGTGCGATTATTCATACGTCGCTGTGACCAATCAGGAAGTGAGCCTGTGGAAAGCCAACCTCCTGAGGGGCGGAGCTTAAAACCTGGAACCCCAGAACCAGATGGAGACTCAAACCAGGAGCGAGCAAAAGACAGAGGTACTGACTTGTAGATGGAAATCAATTTATTGCACGAATCTGTCCGGCATTTTAAATTTATTGTATTTAAAGTGCTTTATTGAGCCCAGCTTTCCACATGGTAGAGTTTATTTGCTCAATTTCTCAAGTTTGTCTTGATTTCAGTATTGGCTTGTGGCTTCGAATAGGGCTGTGCAATTGATCTAAATTAAATTTCGATTATGATTTTGGTCTCCAACGATTATGAAATGCCATTGGTTATTGCGTCATATCCTGCTCCATTTCCAGCAGTCTATATTCCTGCTGCTGATTGCTTATAGTTATTATTCAATTCAAGCTTTTTTTACTTTGTTTTTGGTTATTCATTCTGCTATGGAAATGTATAGGTGTTATAGCAACCTTAAAAGTTATAGAAGAAGAAAAAAAATTATATCAGTTTTGTACTAATTGGCTTGCCTACTTATAATAGTGATTTACAATGTTGACTAAAATAATTGTGATCTATGTTTTATTTACATAATCAAGCAGTCCCAACACCGCAATCCATTAAAATAAGTCCTGATAGCCTCAACAAACTAACGAAGACTAACCATGTACCTTACACTTTTCGCTATTCAACGCACTCAAACGACCACTCCTCTGTCATTAAAAGCCAGATAAGCATGTTTGTGTGATCATTCTCTGGGTGAATACCTATTACACTATCCAAATTTTGATTGATGTCATATGGACTCGTAGTTTTTGAGAAAAGATGGGAAAAGTTCCGCATACGCATGAGTACGGAAGATGATAGGTATTAACGGTGTTCCGTACACTATTAAAATAATGTTCTGTACAGGGGGCATAACTTCAGTTCACTGCAAAAATGGACAGTGCTTTAAAGGACACCTATGGTGAAAAATCTAATTTTCAAGCCGTTTGGACAGACGTGTGTGTAGGTATAGTGCATAGATCATCAAATTGGGGTGATATAAACACACCCAGTCTTTTTTTTTTTTTCAATTCAACAATATAAAAACGGTGGACCATTTGGAGCGTTTTTTAGATCGACCGCAACTTGACGTAGGAGTGCGGTCCCCCCGCCCACCAATATTGTTCGACAGGCACACATTACCATATGCTCAGTTTGTTGTTTCACGTCCACCATTTTCAGCGTGTGAGTCAGCGTGTCACCAAAGGGACACACCCTTGCTCGATTTTTGAGCCCAACACAAGATCAACATTCACCACATGATCGCTCTCATCGGAATTATTGTTTGTAACTTTAGGTGGGTTTGTGAACGTGTACTTTTCATTACGTCTACTTTAAACTACAGCCGTTTGCGTTTCTCGCGGTCACAGAAGCTCCCTGTGATCTTAACTATGTGCAGCTGGAAAGTGCGAGCGCATTGCCTTATGTGTGGTTCCCTCCATTGGAAATAAAATAACGAACTTGCCTGCAGGTCGCACACCATAAGCGCCGCTCGGCGACGCACAGCATCGCGCCACTCAGCTCCATGCATTTTAGAATTCTAAACAGGTTTCAATCAGGGTACACACAACGGCGCTTCAAGTCAGCAGCTGTTCGCTGAGCCCAGCCACGACTCAGGACACTTCATATTTCTGCCGCGCCACAGAGTGCCATCTGAATAGTTTCAGTTTAAATAACATGCGAATGTGCGTGTTTGGTGTGCCGTATCGCGGCTCTGAGCAGCGCATCCGGTGCCTCAGTCAAAGTTAATTCATTGTGCGTGGTTATTAGTCTCGGTGTACAAGCTCTGCACTTTAAACTAGCACACAGTTGGCTGTAAAACTATATAAAGATACAAATGATTTTGTACTCTCTGCTTGGTCTGTGTCCAAGTCGTATCGTATGGCTGATTGCTGGTCCTCTCACTGATTTTGCTTCTCTCTGTCTGCCTGTCTGTTGCCAAACACAAAACGGGGGAGCTCTTGGCTCCGCCCCCTTGTTACGTTGGGCGGGAAGTCGAAACTAATTTTCATGTGAAGCAACACACCTCTAAAACAGCGACCTGTGTACATTCCCCCAAAATGACACTTTTTAACACATTATAATAAAAAAATCTGAATTGTGTTTTTTTACCGCACCTAAACTGGCACACTCAGAAGAGCCATAATATTAATATTAACTCTTAAAAAAGGGCTAAACTAGGTGCCCTTTAAGTCTTATTAAAAACCAATGTCAGAATATACTATTATTGTGTTTAACTTAAAGTTAATGTTATATTTAATAACTTCTTTTATGAAAGTTTGAAGTGATATAACTTTACAATAATACAATTTTTATTTCATGTTTATTTTATTACAGCATGAGAATTTAAAATATTAAAGCATTAAATTGATGCAAATTAACGCTAACTTGACTGACCTTTTATGAATATAAACATTCTTACTGCACAAAGATTATCCAAACAGGGTTTGCAGCCTGTCTCTCAGGCTCTCTCAGACAGAGAGTTGCGCCATGCAGTCATCACCCACAACTCATGATTAAATATCCCCATTTTAAAGCTTTTATTCAACAAAAGATCATTTATTTAGCAATTTGTGATAACATAATATTCATTTCATAAAGACTGTAATATTGTGTGTTTTGCATAAATTAAATGCAAATGCATGTTGTCGTTGCTCTAAATGTCTCCCTTCCTAAGCGACACTTGCCCCTTTAGCTTGACCACTGTCTATTTTCAAGCGCATTAGGTGGACGTAGCAAACTTACTGAATTTTTTCTGGAAACATATGGTAGGAGCGTCTCTTTTGTGCTCGGGGGTGAAAGAGTGAGAAATGAAGATTACACCGAAATATAGCTTTTCTATGATCCTTAAGTATTTGTCAGGGGTGTCAAACTCGGCTCCTGGAGGGCCGCAGCACTGCACAGTTTAAACCCAACCCTAGTCCAACATACATAGCTGTAGGTTTCAAACAAGACTGAAGGACTCAATTAGTTTGATTAGGTGTGTTTAATTAGGGTTGGAACCAAACTGTGCAGAGCTGCGGCTCTCCAGGAACTCAGTTTGATACTTGTGTTCTGTGTACAAAATGTTACTCATGACAGTATTTTACTAATAAGAAATAATATGCATTTTGTATAACCTCATCATAGAAACACACATTGTTACCAATTCTGCACAATCTTTGTGAAGCATACTAGAACAGCCCATGACTGTAATAAAACTTTTTCTTTTGTAATGTTTAATCCAGGCCAGCAGGGGGAGGGAGTTAGCTCTTTTCTGGCTATACTGGCCAGCAGCACCAGTGAGGAGATTGACGCAGAGCTGCAGGAGCGAGTGGAGTCCAGCTGCAAACAGGCCAGTCGCGTGGTGGAAATCTATGAGAATCTGAAGAACATGGTGGATCAGCTAAAGAAGGATCTGGAGTCTGGAACAGGTGACACTAACTAAGAACATCTACCACCATAGGGTAATCCAAAGCCTGCATTCTTCCCTCCTTACTGTGCGTTCACACCGAAGGCAGTGAGAGCGGCACAGGTCGCTCTGGCTGCCCTGGCGACAACGCAGTCTGCCTTCAGCTCCGGCAACGAGAGCATCAAAATGTACTACATTGATCTCGTATTTACAGGGACCATTGCAGCATATCAGTTACATTCCTGCATAAAACATCTTATCAAATTAACATCTTAAAAAAAACTTATCAAATTCATTTAACAATTGAAGATCAAGTTACATATGGTGTGGATTTGCTCCACTTGATTATATAATATGTCCATATGTCTGAAATATCCTGAAGCAGCAATACTGTTTTATACTGTCGCATGAGATTCCAGCTTAAATAAAATATATACAACATTAATGCTCATCAGTAACTCACCAGTAACTTATTTAATGCATGTTCCTATAAGAAAACATTGCAAATAATTGGAAATCCGGCGACTGCAATAATCCAACCCTTGGGAACAACTGTGGTTGGAACCAAAGTTCACAGTGACTGTGTTCTCTGGACTCCTCTGAAGCGGTGGACTTCTTCATTCTGATTGCTTGCCGCCAAACTGCATCATATCTCATTACCATAAAGTTAACTTGATTTCAACTTTCCTCTATGCCCACACCGGCGAAGACACGCCGCGCTGCTCCTCGCCACTTATCGCTGCCGGCTCTCATTGAAAATGAATGACTTCCGACTACTTTGACGCTCTCGCCGCTTTTGGTGCAAACGTACGGTTAGAGGAGTTGTTTAAGGCCTGCTGCTATAGCAAAGCATGCAGCATCCTGAAGGACTCATCCCATCCAGCATACCATCTATTTCAAAAGTTACCTTCGGGGAGACGAAACAGGACCATAAAAGCCAAAAACAAACAGACTAAAAAATAGTACATATCCAAGGGCTGTTGCAATAATGAATGGACATTAAATTGAGGGTGTTTCTGGCCAAATAATTTTACTCACTTTTTAACTTGCTGCTAGGAAATGCCCTTGCCACTTTATACGCACCTCATACGCATTTGTAGTATTGGATTGTTACTCCTTTTATAATTAATTATTGTTGCTATTTAATTTTTATCTCTTGTTATTGTTGTTGTTTTAGATAAATAGGACTGCACTGAAGGGAAGGGCAAACGTAAATTTCGTTGTATTTTGTACAATGACAATAAAGATTCTGATTCTAATTCTGAAATAATCTAAAATAAACAATTATTCAATATTTAATTCACATGTCCTGCAGATGGCGGTCTCTGGGACGTTGCCGTCCGCCTCAACACCCTCCTCACCAGTGTGAATGAGCGTCTCTGCCAGCTGACCGATGGCCTCCAGCAGAAACACAGTCACATGACCAGCGAGGTTGGTGGTGGTTGATTTGTTGACGTGTTTATGTGTTAACCTTGTTACTTTGAGTGCTCACAGTACATGTGTGTGTGTGTGTGTGTGTGTTTAGTCTCGTTCACTGGGCCGGGCGGCTAATCGTGCTGATAACAGGATCAGTGAACTGCAAGGGCTCATTGAGGAGCTGCAGTGGGACATGGAGAAGATCAGACGCCGCGAGAATCGGCTCAACACACACCTGGTGGAGGTGCTGGAAAGGGTAAGTGCGTTTTGCCCTACAAGGTCTATATGAAATGAAAATGGACCCTATTTAGCATCTTTAAGTGGGTGTTAAATGAAAATTCGAAAAAGTAAATAGGAAATTTGGTTATTTTTGTGTGTATTTTTGGTTTTCATGTGAACAATATATAGTTATATATGTTGTTATTTCTATAATAACTAGAGGTGTCAAAATAAAATGTTTCTTCGGGGCACCACAATGCAGACATGGACAATTTAATATCAGTTCAGTAATAGATTATAACCGGTACGGACATAATTTATCTCCTATGTTGCGGTATAATACTATAACAAAGGAGACGAGGGCGTGTAAATAAAACGCTCCAACTACTTAAAAAAAGCAGATAATTGTACACAATTCACTGTGTGTGAGTTTGCTGGACAGTCTTTTACTGACACTAAAGAAGGTACAGCACACAAGCCACTATTTACATTATGCAGGCCATTATGAAGGCAATGACCAATCATAGGAGTGTAAAAACTCACTTGACTATGCTCAAAAAGCAAACGGGATAATATTTACATTACTTTATTTGCTATAAATGCTTATGTTGTCTTTACATGTATTTGAGTTTTGTTTAAAACATTTAAAAAAGTGTTTTCTTTGAGCAGGTAAAATTAAAGGTATAGTTCATATATCTTACTGCTTGTATTAAATGACAAAATTGTATATACAAATAAATATATTTCTAGAGTTTAATACATTTTTTGTCTTGTGTTGTGAAAAAAAAAAAAAAAAAAAATTGTTTATGAAAAGCATCATCAATGCACCGTGATACACCGAAATATCGAATTGAACCGAACTGAACCATGAGACCCGTGTAGGTTCACACCCCTAATAATAATTATTTAAAAATAGTAATAATAATAATAATAATATATTTATATATTGGCCTGATCTGCGCTTGATGTTGGACTTGCATTCAAATTTCTCTATTTAGTCAACAACTGATGACTCAAACCAAATTCTTGTCCAGTTTGTTTTTGTAAATAATCAATTTGACTCATATATGCATTACAGTATAAAAATGTTGAATAGCCAAAAATATATTGTATCAGTCAGAATTTCTCTTTTATGGCAAAAATCATTAGAATGTTAAGATAATCTTCCCTGATTACACTTTGTTAATTTTCTTCTGTAAATATTACAAAACATAATTTTTTGATTTATGATGTTCATTGCTGAGTACATAATTTAGACAACTTTAAAGGTCATTTTTCTCAGTGTTCAGATTTTTCGAACCCTCAGATTACAGGTAGTTCATCATCTCGACACTATAAAGGATAGGATATTATCCTAACAAACCACATTAAAAGCTTGTACAGTATATTCAGACTCCAGATGTTGTATAAATCTCAATTTGTACAAATTTACCCGTATGACTGTTTTTTTAGTCCCAAGTGTCACTTATTTCCATTGAACTTATTTTGAAATTGGCTTGCTGCTACTCAAGGAAAAAAATAAATGTGAAGTGGTCCCTCGCTGTAACGTGGTTCACCTTTCACAGCCTTGCAGTTTCATAGATTTTTTTTTTGTGCAATTTGACATGCTTATTTTTATTTATTTTTTTTACAGCACATTGTGTTCTGATTGGCTGTAGATCTTTCTCAATCAATCTCCTATGTGTCTCCTGTACAGTACAGAATACGTTCAGCTTGCCAAATTAACATTAATCGTTGATCGCTAGCAGTGTAAGTTTCAACAAGGATGCATGCAACATCGGTTGTAACTGTCCGCAGCAAGAAAGCACCACGCCACAGAGCACCATCTGAATAATTTCATTTTAAATAGCATACGAATGTGAGCGTCTGTTGTGTGTCACTTCCAGCTGTGATGTGCGTGATGCATCTCTTAAGGATGGAGTCTGCTTTAGTTTTGTAGAGCAGTGACTGCAGGAAAAAGAACATTATGCTATATGCCAACATTTATCCGCACAAAAGCTAAAAAGCTTTATGAACCTTTTACTTACAGTGATGAATGTTTGCTCCTGACAACAGGTTTTGATCTTTGGTTTCGTTCTATTATACTGGACTTATTTTTCTACAAAAGTTTGAACTTTGAGAGCGTTTAAACAAGAGAGAAAAGTGTGAAAATGTTAATGCTTGTCTGAGAAAAGTGCATAAAGTGTGTAGTGAGGGGTTTTACAGCCTTAAAACATCTTTAATAATTGTAAAAAATAAAGCTAAAATAAAAATAAAGACTACTTCGTTGATTTTGCCTATCGTGGCTTATTTTTAGAACATAACTAATGCGAATAACGAGGAACCACTGTAAGTAAAAATCTTGTCTAATTAACAAAAGACTCTTCAAGTTTCTGTCTATACCATTATGCCAATAGTTCTCCAATAAAGCAGTAAAATGCTGGTGAAGTGACTTTGGAGATGCTGCTCAAATAGTGAGAAGGCAGAAACTGAAGATACCACACGCGTCAACGTGTTTAAGTGTGTAATAAAAAAATAAAATCAATTTTATTTTCAAGAAACATGTAAAACACAAATTTCATTGGATATTTCTTAACTTTTTAGGATTTTGCAAGTCCAATGGTTTATGAGATAAAAAAATAATAAATCTTTTACAAGATTTTTATGTATTTTCACAGTAAAAAAAGGAATTTAAGCTAACGGTGTGATAAGGAACAACATGTTCTAAGATGCTCAAGGGTGAACCTTCATTATAGTTTTGGTTGACTCTGACAGACATTTGTAATGGTAAACCTAAGATCTAAAATCTAATATCTAAAATCTAGAATTTTATTGTTTTATGATGTGTCAGAACTAATATTGTGCTTTTCTGTCATAACCAGGTGAACAGTAAAGGATACAAGGTGTGTGGTGAAGCAAGCAGTGTATGTGGAACCATCACTATCAACAAAAGAAAGGTAAATGAAACATTTGACATCAATGTTTGCTCTTAGTGGCAATGAATCTCACTGTAGTCACAAAGCAAGCAGCTTTATGTACACTTCTCTACGTCAGTACTAATAAAGTGTTTTATACTTTATGTAAACTCATCACAGCTACATTTATCTGTTTAAAAAGATGTAATAAAAGAGCGAAACTGAAATAATTGTTTTTGGAAACATTATCAGTGTTTCCACGGGTCTTGCCATTTTAAAAGGTCTATTCCAGAAATTGAATGTCAGGGAATTTGTAGATTTTTTTTTTTTTTTTTTTTGTCCAAGACATTGAATATCAATAGTGGTTGTCATGCACAATACTATTCATGTTTAAATCATTTTAATATTATACAAAGTGGCCTGTTTTTCGGTTCATTAGATGTCATGGAAAATCTAATTCTTAGTCAGTGAAAGTCAGGGATTTTTATATTTGGCTAAGATTGGGAACAGTCTCATATTTTTTGTTAACATTTTAAATAATTAATTTTATTTTATGGTTTATTTCTGAATTTTCAGATCTTTAAAAACTATTTTAATTTGCTTCATCATGCAAAAAATATATCTTATTATTATTATTATTATTATTATTAATTATATTATTAATTGAGCAGTTTAATATTTTATTAGAAATGTTGACGCCTTTTTCCCAGAAATGTTTGGTCGATGTAAAGTTCCAAAAACAGCATAAAGTAATTCTTAAATTGAAATATAGATCAACATAAAATCTTTAAAATGTATTGTTTCCTTGATGAATAGATGAATTATTATTATTTTTTAAGTGAATGATTTAAGCATGGTGTTTAATGATCTAAGCATGGTGTTTAAGCTTTTGATGTATAAAAATATAATGCATATCATGTAAAATATGTTTTGTTACATACATACTGTTTTTTTGCATATTTTATATGTCATCAAAGTTAAATAACATACTTTTGCAATATTTATTTAGATTGTTACCTTAAATAATAATACACAATAAATCCACTAAATCCTTTGGTCTCTTGTTAGTTTGAAGAGATGAACAGCGAATTGGAGGAAAACAGGGAGCTGGCCGAGAATCGGCTCAGTGAACTCCAGAAACTCCAGCAGGACCTGCAGACAGTTTACCAGGAGAATACTAACATGAAGGTAAAGTCTTTGGTAGCATATGCACCAATTGCTTTCACATCCATCTTTTGTTTTGGCAATAGCAGATTAAATCTGATATTTGGAATGGAAAATTACAAACCGAGCTGTCATATCTTGTCCTTGAAAGATCGCTTCTTGTCAGCTACTACTTGAGGGCACAAACACTCTGGAACAGAGAAAAAAACTCCCTTAGATTCAGGGAATGTACCACACATTATCCTAAAATGATTATTATTATCCTAAATGTATTATTAAAAAGAAATGAGAATTTGCATTATATTATTGAAATGAATGTATGTGAATGCAATAATGTAGATAACTAGATAGTAGCAAGTTACTAGCATGCTTTTAAATGTTGTTAGCCTGTTTCTAGCGTTAATTAGCATGTTAAATTGGATTAGCATTTTGCTTTTCAAGGATTTCTAACATGACTTAACCTGTTGCTAGCATGTTTTAAGAATTACGATTTTGTTAACATGATTTGTCACATTACTAAACAGTTTCTAGCTAAAATAAGTATGTTGTTGCCATGTTACTAGCAGTATTAGATTAGTGCACCAAGAATGAAGTCATTGCTAGCTTGTTTATATTATAGGGCGATTGCTTTAGTTTTATTGTGTATTATTTTGATTATTATGAGTCTCAATCTCAAACTAAGTTTAGCCGCACTGGTTGTCAAAAAGGTTGCAAAATGTGACCATTTGCTCAGTTTTGAGCCCTGAGTCTGACATGAATTAAGTGATTGTAGTTCTTTCTTTCTTTCTGTCAGGTGGAGCTGTTGTCTAGAGCTGAAGAAGTGGCCAGAGACAGTGCAGAGTATCGCTGTCTGCAGTCTCAGTTTTCTGTGCTCTACAATGAATCTCTGGTGCTGAAATCTCAGCTGGACGAGACCAAAGCAAGACTCAACACGACCAGGACTGCACGTCTGCGCCAACTGGACCACATGGAGGTATGTCAAGGACCAGCGAATATAATAATCCAGTCCCTGCAGTGATGGGTAACATTATGTAGATGAAGTGAAGCGATAATGCCCGTGTTCATTACAGAATGATGAGGTCTCCTTGCAGCGTAAGGTCCGCACTGAAGTCATTCAGCTGGAAGACACATTAGCACAAGTGCGCAAGGAGTACGAGATGCTCAGGATTGAATTTGAACAGACATTAGCTGCTAATGAACAAGCAGGTAAGCTTCTTCTGTTCTCTTTGTAGTGATGTAGCAGTTATGCTTTTATATATTTTTTTAATAGTTTGTGGACAGTTGAAGTATATCTCAAGATTTAATGAGACACGTTTGTAAACATATTTTTGCAGAAACGGTTTTAATCATAGGGAATGAACGGCAGCTTGACTCAATAGAGTTGTCAGATCTTGCTAGAATAAAAACAAAAAAATAAGTCAAGGCAGCATGTTTAATCAAAGGTGATTCCGCAAAGTCGTTTTTGTGAAGAGTAGTAAATCTCCAGCATGTGCTTTCAGATGGAGCAGCATTTACGACATAGCCATAGTTCACTGACAAGCTATGCAATATCACCTTTATTATCCCAGATGATTTACTTGTACGATAATTCTGTGATATGATAATGAATGTTTGCATATCTTCACAGTGCACTACGCCTATGTGTAGTACATACTGCTACAACTGAAAACACCACATTTAATCACATTCTTTTACTCCAAAATCACTTTATAACTTAATCTAGTGTTTGAAATAAACCCTTCTGTGAGATAATGTGGCTTCTTAGACAGAATAAGGCATCAATATATTTCTTAGTATTAGGACTGCACAATATATTGTTTCAGCATCCATATCGCAATGTTGAGTCTGAATTACAGTTGACAAGGAGCTACAGGGTTGTATTTATTAATTGTTTTTAACTACGGTAATTGCACGATTTATGCTAAAAAAAGTTTTTCTTTTTGCCTTGTCTCTAGTTAGGGTTGGGCTATGTCAACCAATTTGGCATTGTACATTTACATCATTGTACATCTAATGTGAAACATTGCGATTGATGATGATGATGTCGTCATAGGTGGCGGTGAATAAGTTATTTATGAATACTTAATTAATTCATAATGAATTAATTATTTGTAGCCACCCGTTTCAACTACCTGACCCGTATGGTCTTTGTTTTACCCATAACCAAATCATAAATAAATAAAAAGAAGTTACACACATAATTACCACCTGTCAATCACTCTTTCCATGGGACTCTGGCATGAATAGGCATAGTGATCTGTGTCGGTATAATGGCGTCAACAAACTTGGTTTGTAAAAAGATGCACAACCTACAGGAACCAACCAACAGCATCTGAGGTTTTCACTAAAATTACTAAGTACAAGTATATAAGCGAAAGATTGAAGCAGTGTACTGACGCTGTGACACGTTACCTGATAGTTTCAAAAGACAGAAGAGTCGTTAGATAGAGACAAGATTAATTAAATATCACGTTTAACAACTATAGTGAGACGCGATACAGCGGTACATCCTTGATAAACTGTCCGACGTGCACAGCTCTCTGGGGTTTTGTGCTCAGCACCTGCTGACTGCTCGAGCTCAGACACGCACGTATGCTGCAGCGCATGACAGAGTGTCTGTGTGTGTGTGGTCACGTGATGTGCGTTTTCAGCTGCATAGTGTAGACTGAGATCTCTTTAGAAATGCTAGATGAAATGCCAGTGTGGACGTGGATCGTTTTGTTCTAAAATGGCATTTTAAAACTAAGATGCATTAGTGTAAACGGGGCTGTGTGTATTTTTTGCGAGAGGGTTGCTGCTGCAACGGGGCGGAGGATCGCGATGCTGGCTCGGCCAATACTTACCCCACTGAACATAATTTAGCTTGTTTAGGAAAAACTTAATCTTCACTTATTTCTTCTAAATGTGTAAACAAAAACATTTTGCTTTTTACTTGATCTAAGAATTTTTAGATCTTTAGACTAAAAACGAGACAAAGTAAGAAATGCATTTTTGCATTGTGATTATTTAATTTCTGCCCAGGAATATTCTGTTTATTCAGCACCTGCTATAGGGTTTTTCTGGGTTTCTTCTTTGGGGTGTATTTGGAGTTTTCAGACTAGAGCAACTGTTGATGACAGCACTGTGCTTCCTTGACATGTTTTGTGTGAGAATTGCAGATTTGCTAAACTGTGTATTTTGATTTTGTTTTATTTATGGTGCTGATGTAAACCTGTGTGTAACGCATTTGAATTTACTCTGAAATCCAGGTGATGAACAGACAACTTGCTATGTTCATTTTGGACACTGACCATTCTTTGGCGACAATAAACCTCTTCTTTTTTAATTATTATTATTAATATTATTATTTTAATTGTGATGCATTGAACATTAAAGTGTGCAAAAATTCTCACCATGTAACCCCTTGAAATATTGTGGGGAAACTCTAACTCTGCATTGTCAATTTCTTTTTTCAGGCCCCATAAACCGAGAGATGAGACATTTGATCAGTACACTGCAGACCCATAACCAGCAGATGAAGGGTGAGGTGGTCAAATATAAAATCAGATTGAGAGAGGCTCAGCAAGAGCTCAGCCAAGTAAGAACAAAGATTTATTGCCTCTAACATATTTCGCAGGAGATAATAGAAAACTAGTGGTTTCTAAATTTCCTGTCATTTCTTCTAGCTCCGGGCTGCCAAGGCAATGCTGCTGTCCAGTCTCAGTCCAGCACGGAGATGGATGTAAAGGAGAGACGGTCTCTCCACTTACCCCTGCCCCGACCACTGACGTTACTGTGAAGGCGGAGCCTGACAGCGGCTCTGCTACACCCAGCACCACTGGTACACATTCCCATTGTTATTTTTAAATCTGGGTCAAGTGATATTAAAATATGTGTTCTGGGTTTCTCACACAACAGAAAAATGTGTTATGAACCACCCAGCCAAATTTGAATGATAAAAACAAACACCAAGTAACTAAATAAGTTATTAAAATCTTTTTTTTAAATAATATAAATAGGCTCTGCTCTCAAATGCGGGGTGCATGTCCACTGTGGCACTGAAACCATGCCAGTTGACAGGAAAACATTCATCTCTCAACAGTCAAACAATGCTACAATCGGATGCTACTAATGCTACCTCTAGTAATGTTAGCTTAATTGCTTTTATACAGCCTGAACAGTTCATGTTTGATTGTGTTTTTAGTTGCGAGTTGTGGACGTACTTTATGTATTCTGATAGCTAGTAAAAAGTATACAGTAGTACTAACAGCGGTAAAAAACTAATCATGCAAATAGTGCTGGGCGATAAAATCATTATTGGTATATATTGACGGAACACCATTGTCAATAACGATTAAGTTTGTTATGAAGGCTATAGTTTTTTTTATATTGAGGCTGCTGATTGTGTCGTTGGAAGCAATGCCAATAAGCTTAGGATGTAAGTGTGTCCATTTCCAATGGAGGGGCTCGACTTGCACAGTACGCACATGAAAGCAACGCACGCAAGTGGGCACACATGACGCCCACGCATTTTCCAGGTACACATAGTTGAAAAGCATCTGAACTTTTCCGAATGCTGTGAGAGCACCACGAATCAAAAAGGTAGAACTAACCAATCTGCTTCACTCTTTGTATGGAATATGCACATTTCAGTAATAACTGCAGACTGATTACCTCAGACAAACACAGTGCATCTAAAACATTGCATTGCATTTAACTTTTTTCCATAAACTTGTATCAGAGCTGCAGCAATGGTTTGTCTGTTTGTCATCTCTGAGAAAACGATTGATGGTCACCTAGTTACGAGAGACGTCAGGGCGAAAAGCACATTGTAAATGGTGAAGGAAACCACGCACTCGTGCTTGTCACTTCAGGTCAGAATAAGAACACTTGGCAAAATGAGGGGTGTGGCCTGCAGCAGTGAAGATATTGTAAATAAAAAAGGATGCAAGGATGTTGTCAGTGGCTTTTTGGTTCCTTTTATTGTGTATCCCAGCCTCTAGCACGTTTTTAGCACTGAGGTAGTCATCCAACTTCACATTTGTAATGTTGCAATATGTACTTGAATAATGATGGTTAAATCCTTTACTTGAGAGCTCAGATTTGATTATCATAATTTGTGTTGTTGACAGAGTTTGAGGTTTGCTGTTTGAAGATTGCTCAGCATTTACCATTGCACACACTTTGTAACATTTTATTTATCAAGTTTAAGAGTCTCTTTAACACATGTTTATTTTATTATAAAGAGATCAGATATTTAATTTAAATATTTTTGTTTTTGACTGTTAAATCTATTTCCCTTAGTAATGTTAGTAAAATTAAAATTAAGCGGTTTAAATAATAAAAAAATCCTAATATTCCTAAATGGATTGTTAAAAATATTTAATAATTATTGATACCGAATGAAACATAATATTGTTATTTATTTTATTTATTTATTTATTTATTTTTCTCGCCCAGCCCTAGATGCTTATTCGTAGCATTATATATTATAGTGTTACTCTGGGTTCACATCAGTCACAAAGCATCACGATTTTTTGCCTGACACGAATTTTCCCCTTGAGTTTAATTTTTTTGAACTTGCACAGAAGACACGATTGAGGGGAATTCTGCATGTTCTTTACAAATGCGTCATGTTCTTTGGGAATTCTGCGTCCCACATTCTGCATCATTCACGCCACCAGGAAGAAATCTGCCACTTTTTGCTTGTTTACATTGACTTTTGTATGTAATTTACTCTCACGAATACTTTAATTCTTAAATATAATCTAGCATTAGGGGTGGGGCCACACTCTCCACTGAGCCACCATCTTGGTTCCGCCAAAAAAATTCTGAACACAAAATTGGTGAAAACTTTTTAGCAATGTGTCTCCATACTTCAGTACTATATACTTCTACATACATCAGAGTCTTTGTAATGTTTAAGCACTAACATTTAAAATGCGTTTAAAAAATAATTCTCAGAATTCTCTTTACCCAGACTTCAGTGGTGTTTGCTAAGGTATTGCTATTGATTGCACTTAAGGTTAGAACACATTAGCAGGCATTACATTTCTGTGTGTATTTTGTCCTGCATCCTTTATGTTAAGGATTTGAGTAATGACTCGCATTGTGTGGCTTATTCAATATTGAGATGTTATGGAAAACTTGATATATGACATATTGCAATGGTATTGAAAGCATGTATGTTTTTTACTTTGCTTTTAAATTTGCAGCCACACACCACTTTGTGTATAGGGCAAACACAGCAAGCTTACTTTGGTAAAGGTGTAAGTAGTATGTCATGGTAAATCTAAATAAAAATGAGTTGGTAAAGTGGCTTAATCTGTTAATCAATTTACAAAAGCTTCAGTTTATTGGAGCAAAGCGCAAAGCAGTGTATATTTACAAGCTGAAACTGGGTAGATTTGTTTTGTGCATATGTTTATTAGCTGACAAACTTTCCAAATAAAGGCTTGATGGGGTTAATGTTTGAAAATAAAGGAATGAATAAAAAAAAAAAATTATAATACACTGTAAAATGACAACCAAGAATTACATTTAACTTCAAGTATTCAGTTTTTAGAACAAAAGTTTATTTGCAATGTTTTTCATTTATTATTATTATTATTATTATTGTTGTTGTTGTTGTTGTTGTTATTATTTTATTATTATTGTTGTTGTTGCTGTTGTTGTTATTATTATTATCATTATTTTTTTATGTAGTAATAATTTTTCATATTTACTAGCTCAAAAAAAAAGAGTATATAAAACTTGTGATTAATATGTTTACTGCTTATAGTACCTGCTTTTACCATTTTATTTTTTTTTATAATTATTATTTTTATGTTGGTGGTTGTTTTTTTTTTTGTTACATTTGTTTCTTTTTTTTTCAATCTCTAATTGTTAAAATGTAAGTTTTATGTTTATATTTTAAAAAAGTGTATTTACAAGTGAATGTCTGCTAAAATTTCTAATAATAAAATATATATATAAAATAAATGAATGAATGAATGAATGAATGAATGAATGAATGAATGAATGAATGAATGAATGAATGGAGTATAAATAGAGTAAACATGGTAGAATAAACTCAAAAGAACTCCCCTATTTTTTAATGTTTTTCAAAACTAGTATAGCCTAAGAAGATACTCTTTTCAGGGCTAGACTATCTGTCCCAGAAAAAAAATGTTTAAATGATTAAAATTTTCTATGGAGATGCACTTCTAAAAATCAACCAAATCATTTTAGAATTCTTTAAGTAATGCTATATTTTATTTTAAATATTACTCGGTCCTAATAAAATGCACTTTCTTTTAACCCTTTCTTTTAATGCCACTGTTGAGTTTATCTTTTGCATTTATTTTTAATTCGCATATTTTCTCTTTAGGCGTAACGGTCAAGACTGAACCAGGTACAGATGCAGAGACTGTGGTGAAAGAGGAGGAAAAGGAGAAAGAAAAAGATAAAGAAAAAGAAAAGGAAAAGGACAAAGAGAAGGAGCAAAGAGAAGAGAGCGGGTGACGCGTGGCAGCACCGGAAGCTTAGGGGTGAAAGAAGAGAGAGACAAAGCTGGCGCCAGCAGCAGCCAATCAGAAGACATCGCAGTTGAACGCTGTGCTGTAATTGGAGGGCCTAAACGCAAGGAGATGGAGCAGCTGAAAATAGTGCGGGTGGAGCTGAAGTAAGCAATTCTGCTCTAAATGATGATGATTATGATCATGAAAATGACTTTGAGAAGAGCTAATATCGTTATAGAGAAGCTGATGGAAATAATATGATTATGATTCAGGAAAGCTCAAGAGTCCCAGAGGGAGATGAAGCTGTTGTGGACATGTACCGCTCAGCACCGAAAGAACAGAGGGATAAAGTGCAGCTGATGGCAGCTGAGAAGAAGACTAAGTCAGAGGTACATAACTGAAATGTACAAGAAATTGCTGTAAATTAGCAATTTTGTCAGCCATTTTTTTCTATATTGGTTTGTTTTTGAGAGAACTCTCTTATATTCATAAAGACAGCATTTGATCGAAATTACAGTAAATACACAAATAACAATGATTTTTGAATTTATAAATATGAATTGTTATTAATAATTTAGAACCAGTATTAGAGTGACACTGATGATCATGTGAAACTGAAGACAAAGCCTGTCACAATAAGCAATATATCGACTTGTCATACAAACTTAGACATGACCTTAATAGTTATTGGTGTTTAAATATATATTTGTGACAACAACAACAAAAATTCTTATCTCGACAGGCCTATCAATGACTGGAGTAATGATTCTAAAAATAAATGAAAACGTTTTAAATATCAATGTTTTATTTAATACTATTTTTAATAAATAGTATAATAAGTTATACCAGTAAATGATAATAATACATTTTTTGAAGCTTCAGAAAGCACACAAAATCATTTGTAGAACTAATCTATATGCCACTATGGTGTTAATGCATGTCTTATGAGGTGGATTGATTGTGTTTTTGTAACAAAAATATAGATATTTTTTTTTAATTGAGTATTTGAGTGTACGGTTAAAACTAGCTAAAGCACGGTTTACTGTTAAAAACAGATTCCTCGAAATCAATTTCTTGAAGGATTTTTCATCACAACTGTTTTCTGAGCTCACTGGCAGATATTTGTTACTGTTTTAATCATATTTGTTGATACATTTTAACTAAAAAATGATGTTTCTTCCAGAATAAAGATTTTATTTGAATAATCTTTAGACATTTGTAATTGAAAACAATACAGAAACTGTATTAGGGAACATCACTTTTTGCAGTGTGTGATCAGTAGGTACAGCAAAAGTTATTTCTATATTCCATTAATTTACATTTAAAGAACAATCTGTGAGTTGCTTTTGTGCTTTAAATTGTTCTACGTTCTTTTCATGGTCATACAAAGGTCTTAAAGTTCTAAACTTGCTCTTATAAAACTTGTGTGCGTGTTTTGTAGGCCGAGGAGCTCCGTCAGCGGGTGCGAGAGCTGGAGGAGAGGGAGAGGAGAGAAGGAAAGAAGATGGCAGATGAAGAAGCTCTCAGAAAGATCCGCTCTGTGGAGGAGCAGATCGATATTCTCAATAAGAAACTCTCTCTTGCCAAGCAGGTAGAGCTCTGATTCACACAAAAGTGTCAGACTAAAGGTTATTGCACACTGAATCCGAATTTTTTGTTTGTAATTTTTCGCACGTTAAAAGATAAATTCGACCTTGTATTGACAAACTGCATCTGAAACGTTCATAAAAAAAACCATCCGAAAATGCGCCCTGAGAGGTGTTTTGACAGTTCAGAGCCACCCTACAAGCGAAAAGCAAAGTACAGAATCCCATCACTTCAGCCACAGATAGCTTTATGACAAACATGCTGGATTCAGTGACTGCACCTCTCCCCTGCTGCTGTTTGGTGAATGAATGAAAAAAAACGCATACGAAAATTTCAGTGCAAAGACACTAACACAGAGCAATGAATGACACCCACTTTACTGCAAAAGTCAATGGAAATTCCAAATTAGTCAATCTTTGTCTCTCAGGAGGAAGATGCTTGCTGAGTGAAATGGACGTGACGGGCCAGGCGTTTGAAGACATGCAGGAGCAGAACATTCGTCTGATGCAGCAGCTCAGAGAGAAGGATGATGCCAACTTCAAACTCATGAGCGAGCGCATCAAATCCAACCAGATCCACAAACTCCTCAAAGAGGAGAAAGAGGAGCTCGCTGACCAGCTGCTCACACTTAAAACACAGGTGGGTGAGCTTCATGTGTAGTGCTGATGTCATCTTCTGGAATAAGTTCTGGAGTCAGCTGACCTTTTGCCAGGAGTTTGATTGACAGGCAATCTGACCAGTCATAGCACTAGTTGTGGGCTCACCATTGCTGCCTGCTAATAAACAAGCTATACAAGGTCTATTATTTTTATATTATAAAATAAGCTATTTATTTAAGGGGTGAAATTTGCTGCTTGAAATTTAAATTCCAGAAACAGAATAATATTATAATTTTTTTATATTAATAATATTTTTGTCATTAGGCCTACTTTTGTTCATATTACTACAACACACTGGGTAGGGTATCTTTGTTTTTTATTTTATTTTAATAAATACTGTGTCAGTGCCGACAATGAGGCATTTGGCGCTGACACCTGGTATATTGTTTTTACTGTGTTTTGGTATATTTAATCTAGTCAATTGGAATGAGAAAAAAAATATTTTGTTAACTAGTGTTAACTAGTATGATTTTTTTTATCAATTTTTTTCTCAACCACCTATTAGTATAGCTGGGTACTGCACAAGTAGTTACTACATTTGAATGTACTTCATGACACTTGTGTGTTCTATATAGTATGAATTTCAGTAGATTGAATGGAATTTAGATGTACTGCATCCGCCATTTGACGCTATCACATGACCTACCCATGTCAGTTGTATCACTTCACTCCCATTTCTTCATATGTAATAGCCTTCTCATGTTACAATCAGATTCAGTCCTATTATTGCATTAATCTCTCACTTCAAATCTCATTTAAATCACTGAATAACATTACAATACTAAACGATAACGGGACATTACAATAATAAACAAAACTGGTCTGCAATTTCTCCAGCATCCAGCAATTTTTTTGTCTTTTTGTTATGGTAAATTGTGTATTTTGTTATGAAAAACCATATTATTTTTATTCCATGTGAACTGCAAAGATGGTAACACTAACAGTTTTCTTCTGTTGCGCAATTTTTTTGTTTTCCCCTTTTTTGTTGTACAACACCATAATTGATTCATTTTTTAAGAATTCTGTATGGAACAAAATCAATGCCAAATGTATTGAATTAAAAAGCTTGTTGAATAGCACAAACTGAAAAAAATAATACACCGTATTAACAAGTTCTTGCATTTTAATGACTTGAATTGCAGGGTTTGTATTTTTAGGTCCTGAAATTTAACATAGCTGTTTATTTTAGCTGTGAATAGTTCAACTAAAAATATTTCAAACATGTTTTCGTACTTATAAATTCAATAATTCATTTTCAATTTCCAGGATTCACTTACAAAATATTCAATACCCTTTAAAAATACGATGTATAATATTCAAAAGGTAATTTTCAGTTCATTTTATTTCAGTTCAAATATTCGCTTCCATAAATTCAGTGGCTCAAATTCGACTGTCAAAATTCAACATTACATCCGGGAACTGCAGGAAAAGCAATAGATTGCAGATTGAAGATCGCCAGCTGCTCTTCCACCAGCAGGTGGAGATGGAATAATTTAAGATTTTTTACCCAGTAAATAGACGAGAAAAAAGCGAATAAAGGCACAAAAGTAGCATTTAATATTAATATCAGTGTCTTGGACATTATAAGTAATAAAATGAGTATGAATAAAATAAGTAAATGATCTTTTGGTCATTTATATTTGCCCTTATGTAACAGAAGCCAGTTGGTGATCGCGTAAACCTCACTCCTCGGATTCAGCGACAGACGTTGTTCTGCAGTGCCATTCACAGACTCTTAAATGGGCAGGTGCTCAGATATCATCTGAAACTTCAGAGGTGTTCCCATCAAATATTGGCAGCCATCTAGCATCTCTCAACCAGTATTTGACGTGCGGTGCTGGCTCTGACCGTGACCGGCCACCAGAGCTCGCGGCCACTCGTTTGCGTTTGCCGCGTACAAGCCGCACAGGTATAAAAAAAACGCCAAATATTTTATTCATTCATCAATTCATTCATTCTCCTTCGTCTTAGTCTATATTTTAGAGGTCGCCAATCATTTTAAATAATAAAGTAAAAAAAATATATATATATATTTTTTTTCGTTCATATAAAAATAAAGGCGTGCCGTAAGCCTATAGCTAGTACATAACAATAAAAACAATTAATCTGGACAAACGCATGGCACCATGGCAGAACCCCAAAATTAGAAAAATGAAAGGCAGGCAGAGTGTTAAAAAGTAATACTAATTTAGAACCACGGATGACTTATTCAAGCGCAGTAGCCTAAATAAATGTTATAAAATAATAATAATAACAACAATAATAATAAAATAATAACAACAACAATAATAATTTAAATAATGAAACTATAGCCTACCCCAATCCTGAAAAAAAAGCTGCGTTTAAACAGCGCAAACACTTCTAGTAACCCCTTAATGCTTATGCCATATATTAGACGGTTCTGTATTAATAACTGAAGACGCTCTTTTAATGCATTAGCTCGCTATGTTAAATTATTTTAAATTACACGTCCCATCCATACCCAACCTTAAATCGTACCTGAACACTGTCTTTATCTAACACTATCTGTCCAACAGTTGCAAGTAAACTGTTTTGTGTGACATTCTCATAAAATCTCTCTGGTTTTGAATTTTGTATGATTATTTTATTTCCTTTCTCTTACGTTTATATTCTTTAGCAGTCAGTCAATATTATACTTTACATCTATGGAAGAATGAGTTAATAAAGATAGAGAATGTAACATCATATTTATCAAAAGACGGTTTATGCATTAGAGATGCGCGGTTGGCAGTTTCAGCCGCGGACTCCGCGGATAAACCGCGGATCGGGCGGATGACGTGACGAAAAATAATATTTTAATTAAATTCGGGCGGGTGGCGGGCGGTTGTACCAATCAAATAAAAAAAATATATGTATAAATTGTTAAATATGATCTGACCATACCTACATCCAAAAAATCGAGCACACTTTGAAATAGTCAAATTTTCATCAGGTAGTATGTCTAGTCGAGTCTATGAGCAACAAGTGCTGTGAGCCAGCGCTCCTTCAGTGCAGGGCGCGTTATAGAGGCCAGGCGCTCTCGTCTGAATCCGGACACAGTAGATGCTATTTTATTCCTGCATAGTGCCAAGAAAATTCAAACTAGACCTAAGGTCAGGCATATTAAACCAATTAGCCTATGTTATCTAGACTACACATAGCCCATGTTTAATATAAACTTTTAAGTTCGGTCAGCTGATAATTTTACGTTCATATTGGTTTAGCCTGTTCTATTCTAGACATGTTGTGTATTAGTTATTTGGCCTCGCTTTTATGTTCTGAGGCTTAAGGTTATTTTGCCAGAATTTCTTTGTCGCAAGCGTAGTATTTTTTTATTATGCTTCAAGTTTGTGGGGATGATCGTAAGTTCATGTGTTATTGGGGCATAGACTTGTCATACAGGCAATTTAGCCTGGTCAGACTTCATGTTCGCTCAAAGAGGGATAGTATATATATATATATATATATATATATATATATATATATATATATATATATATATATATATATTTGTTAATTGAATTTCTAATTGTGGGGGTGACTGAGCCTATAAGGCTTAACTACGATAGGACGTTTTATTATTTTTTTTTTTTTCAAATGTTTGCCAAAGCATGCGACTATAGCCTATGCCTACATTAAGATATTTATTTTAATATTTTTTTACTGCCTGTTGTTTCTTTTGGCATATAAAATAGGCATTGTCTGATAGAGATATCAATAGAGGTTCATCTGTGTCGCAGAATTGGTGTTGTTTCCGATTTCTACAAGCTCAATAACTTCCACAGCAAAAAAAATAAAAATAAAGTAAATTAAAAAAAATAGTCGAAAAACTGTGCCCATTAATTAGATGTGCAAGACAAGCAGATAAGTTTTTGGGGTTGCTATGGACAACTACAAATGTGAACATTATTAGGCTATAATGTAAATGACTTATTATTCTATCTATTTGCTAAAATATAAAGTGAAATAGGCATTTAGTAATAGGCTAAATAGTAGCATGTTGAAATGATGTGTCAAAATGCGTTTTCTATTAGGCTACTATAAAAAAATGTACAGTACAGTGAGTTTAATTTAGACTATTTATTTTTGTCCCTGTGTGCCGATCGGAGACGGAGTTCACTGCTGATATTCGTGTTGGATATTTTGAGAGCTTTATAGGGTGCTTCTCATTTTTCATTTGTGCATCCTCGTTTCCTTTCCTTGCTTTTTTTCCTCGTGTCTTAGCTCCACCCCTCCGGGATGCGAGGGAAGGACGCAAGGAAAAGACCCGAGGACCAAAGACACGTCCTCGTATCGTTTAGCGTCACTTCAAAGCGTCGTCAATTAATGCTGAATTTGGCTTGCACGTTTGGATTAACTACATGTCTACATTAAAGTCATTTTCTATTCTCTAATAATCAATAAAGAAACATTCATTTAATAATAAAAATGATTAAGCCATTCAAATAAAGAGCCCAATCAGCAGATGGCGGGCGGGTGCGGTTTTAAAAATTGGTCAGAAATATTGGTGCGGATGGATGGCGGACGGATGATGAGTTTTGTGATGCGGTTGCGGATGAAATAAAAGCCCATCCGCGCATCTCTAATGTGCATGTAACGCCACTGGTCTGAGCAGGGCGCGAGCTGGCGATACCGGTATGGGAGACAAATGCTGTGAGGAGATTAAAGATGGTAAAGTCTAGCTCAGATATGTTGCCAGCCGGAAGTGCGATATGCACATTAATAAAGCAGCATTTTTTAATGAAACTGTGTAACAATAATTAATATTTTTACAGTACTGTGATGGTTGGGTTTAGGGTTGGGGTGGGAGTAGTTAAAAATACAATTTATTGGGAAATTTAACAGATAACATAAATAATACTCTGTACAACAACTGTTTTTACGGTACTGTGATGGTTGGGTTTAGGGTTGGGGTGGAGGTAGAGTTAATAAAATACAATAAATGGGAAATTTTATAAATAATAGAAATAATTGTCATTAACTTCCGGCCGCAAACGTATCCGATCTAGCAACAACCGGCTAAATATTGCAGAACAACATCTGTCGCTGAATCCTAGGAGTGTATAATATAAATGACCAAAAGACCATTTACTTATTTTACTCATACTCATTTTATTACTTATAATGTCCAAGACACTGATATTAATATGAAATGCTACTTTTGTGCCTTTATTAGCTTTTTTCTCGTCTATTTACTGGGTAAAAAATCTTAAATTATTCCATCTCCACCTGCTGGTGAAGAGCAGCTGGCGATCTTCAATCTGCAATCTATTGCTTTTCCTGCAGTTCCCGGATGTAATGTTGAATTTTAACAGTCGAATTGAGCCACTGAATTTATGGAAGCGAATATTTGAACTGAAATAAAATGAACTGAAAATTACCTTTTGAATATTATACATCGTATTTTTAAAGGGTATTGAATATTTTGTAAGTGAATCCTGGAAATTGAAAATGAATTAATGAATTTATAAGTACGAAAACATGTTTGAAATATTTTTAGTTGAACTATTCACAGCTGAAATAAACAGCTATGTTAAATTTCAGGACCTAAAAATACAAACCCTGCAATTCAAGTCATTAAAATGCAAGAACTTGTTAATACGGTGTATTATTTTTTTCAGTTGTGCTATTCAACAAGCTTTTTAATTCAATACATTTGGCATTGATTTTGTTCCATATTTCTGTCAACGTTATCTGCATTGTAATTTACTGCATTCGAAAATCAAAATTATCTGATTTTTAGTCAATATGTATTTGAAAGTCTGATATAAATGTGCATATCCAAAATCACCAAACTTCTGAATACAATGAAAGACTGAAATCCTAGATGTATGCTGCTTGTTCCTGCGCTTCACATGTGCAACTCCACAGACAATATGATTGGTCACACTTTACAATAAGGATTAATCAGTTAATGTTAGTTTATGTATTAACTAAAATGAACTAGTAATGAACAATTCTTGTAAAGCATTTATTAATCATTTATTACTAATGACTAATGCATTATTAACGTCTAAATTCATGCGTGTTAACATTAATTATTGCACTGTGAGTTAACATGAACTAACAACAATTTACATTAAAGATGAATAAACACTGTAATGTATCGTTCATTGTTTATAAATACTTCAGCAATAACTAATACATTCATACCATAATATATCTTTCTGTTCTTCTCTCAGGTGGATGCTCAGCTACAGGTGGTTCGGAAGCTGGAGGAGAAAGAGCGCCTCCTGCAGGGCACCATCAGCGCAGCAGAGAGAGAGCTGGGGCTTCGCACGCAGGCATTAGAGATGAACAAACGCAAGGTACTGCAACAAACAGTAAATGTCATGGAGGTTATCTACAGATTCATAACAACACATATCTCGCTGTCTGTCGGTTGCAGGCGCAGGAGTCCGTGCTGCTGTCGGAGGAGGTGAGGACTCAGCTGGAGGGGGTGCAGCAGAGATTGCGTTCAGTCAGAGAAGAGGTGATTGAGAACAGCATCTCACGAGAGAAGGAGTCTTTCAATGCCAGACGTGCACAGGTGAGTATTCTGAGATATGTCATATGCATAACAGAGCTGCGATCACACTAGGCATTAAGCATTACGTTTCTGAACATAATAATTCTGTGTAGCAGTATTTTGGCTAATAAAGTGGGTTGGGCGTCAGGGGTTATAAAAACCCCACCACAGTTTCTCAAATAATTCAATTGAATAAAAAATTGAGCTTCAACAAATGCATGGTTTAATCACTTAAACCAAATCAAATATTCAATCAAACAAGCAAAACAATATATTAATAAAGAAAACAAAACAAGCTTTAACTTCAACACATTTTAGTTGAACTCATCATAGAGCAAACAACTTAAATTTCCAGGACCAGGCACAATACCTATTAACTACCTTTTTACAAAAACAATCAACGGGTGATAAATCAACAAACCATAAAGATATAAATCAAATAAACCACTTCTGAATATACAAAAATCAATATTAAATCAATATTAAACTTGTGTTAAAATCGCAAGTTAGACTTCACCAAGCTAGAATTTTGGAATGCAGTGAAATGCAAATCTATTCACACAATCGGATGCATTCGCATGCATGTGAATGGAAGTCGATGCAAAATGTGCAGTGTGACTATGCGTATGAAGCACATTTATTTAATAACTGGAACCTAACAAAATAAAAGATCATGAATATAAAGTATTATTATTGCAACATATATCTTTTTTATTTAGTTTAACCATTTAACAGGCATCATAATGGCCTGACTGAGATTTTGACAATTAATTATCATTAAACCATTATCAGGAACACAATTTAACCCATGAAACTGATTTAAAAAATAGATATGCTGGGTCCACACCAAATGCAAATTTAAGCGAAGTAGATTAATTCCTTACATTTATAAAGCGCTTTTCTGAACACTCAAAGCGATTTGCACATTGGGGGGAATCTCCTCATCTCCTGTAGCCAAGACGGCACTCACTGAACAGTATAGAGTCCCCTTTACTATACTGGGGTGTTAGGACCCACACAGACTGCAGGTTGAGTGCCCCCTGCTGGTGTCACTAACACCACTTCCAGCAGCAACCCAGCTTTCCCATGTGGTCTCCCATCCAGGTACTGACTAGGAGCAGTCCTGCTTGGCTTAAGTGGGCGACCATGTGAGAGTTGCAGAGAGCTAGCTGCCGGCTAGCAGAGTACATATTACAAAGTCAATGCAAATGCATGAACTGAGTCAAATTTCAACCAGGGGACACAGATGAAGCGGAATAAGCAATGTGTTTGCCATGAACTTGCAAAATTTGCCTCAAAAAATGAAATATTTCAAATACAGCAGACAATATCCTGCGAGTAATCTAGAACTAGTGACATGATGCTTCGCGTCTGGTATGAACACGGCATTGGAATGCAAGTTAAAGAGTTTTTAATAATGATCATAATAAATTCTATCAAGTTTATATTAGTATTATTTTGTAGTGATAGTAAGTAAAGTTTATTATAAAGCACATTTAACTTCAGTTTGGCACTGACCAAAGTGCTGAACAAAACCATAACACACATTCTAAACCGTAAAATAACAATAAAAATAATAATAAGAATAATAGTATTACAGCAACAATGCACAGTAAACATTAAAAGCCTGGGACGGCAATAGAATAAAATGTGTCTTAAGTCTGAACTTAAAAATAGAGAGAGAAGAAGCACTCGTAATGTCCGGTAGCAGCTGGTTCCACAAATGTGTGTAGCGACTGCAAAGCTCTATCTCCTTTAGTTTAAGTCGTGGTCGAGGAATTTGCTGTGTAATTTTATTTGATGACCTAAGGGACCGAGGAGTTGACTTAGGTTAATAAGTTCAGATAAATAAGGTGTTGCCCATTCAGTGCTTTGAAAACAATAAGTCAAATCTTGAACTGAATTCTAAAAATTAACAGGAAGCCAATGAAGGGATGCTAAAACTGGCATGTTTTTTGGTTGCACCATTTTGAACCAACTGCAGCCGTGCCAATGAAGATTGAGGGAGGACCAATATATAAGGAATTACAATAGTCTAGGTGAGATGTGACAAAAGCATGTATGACTTTGTCCAGATCTTGAAAGGAAAGAATGCATTTGAGTCTGGAGATGATCCTCAGCTGATAGCAACTATTCTACCACTGAGCTAATTTGTTTTATAGACAAAGCTCCGAATCAAAGATAATTCCTAGATTTTTACTTGAGATTTAACATATGGTGTAAGACTTCCCAAGCCCCCAAAAAAGACATTCTTGTTTTTGAGGGGCAGACGAGGATAACCTCAGTTTTGTTGTTATTAAGTTGAAGTTTTTGCCATCCAACATTTAATATCCTCAAGGCAATCAATTAAAAACTGCAGAGAGTTCTGAGATATCGAATTAGTTTAAAACTGTGCATTTTTATGGAAACAAACTATACTATAGGTTAGCTGTATATTGTAACTATTAACTATAGTTTAGGCATCTTCTTGCTATGTAATTTTGTAGGTCAATCAAATTTCGATATCATTAACAAATTTGGGAAATTTATGAAAAGAGACAGACTATTTTGTGAATTTATTTTAACATGATGCCATTATTAATTTGTCTATTTTAGGAGGACATATCCAAACTCCGCAGGAAGATCGAGAAGGCCAAGAAACCGGCAGAGAACATTCGAAATGGAGATGAGATCCTGAATGAAGAAATAAACGAATACAAGGTCATTCATATTCATTTTTATGGAGGATCTGAAATAGTTTTGTGTCCATAGCTTTAAATAATCTTTTTTTTTCTGTACTCTAGGCCCGATTGACGTGTCCATGCTGCAATTCACCGCGTAAAGGACGCAGTTCTGACAAAGTGCTTCCACGTATTCTGTTTCGAGTGCGTGAAGACAACGTTACGACACCCGTCAGAGAAAGTGCCCAAAGTGCAATGCTGCATTTGGTGCCAACGACTTCCACCGCATATACATCGGTTGAAGCTTGTGAATCACAGCACCTGCATCTGTTTGGTCCAGTTTCTCAGCGTTGTTCTGCGGTTGGAGCGTGTCCGGTATTGGGCGAGCATCAAGTGTTTTACATTCCATTTGATTCGCTCTTCAGAAAACAACCGACATGTTGATTAGACGTCCCAGCATCGGTTTAGCAGAACTAACCTGGTCACATTCCACAGGTCTGTCTTAGCCAACGTTTTCTCACAAAAGCTGCTGCTTGCCTCAAAGACTGTCCTCAAGGTTTGTTGACTTCTTTGAGTTAAAACTGCCTCGACCAGATCTCCCATTCCAGCTTAACATTAACTTACTACCCAGAACCAATGTGAACCCATGAACACGAGTGAGCCTACAGACCTGTTTTTGAAAACAAGCTGTCTAGTCAACTGGGCAGTGGTTCGTTTGCTGAAAAGCTTGCATTGTAATTTTTGTATTGTCTGCTTTTTCTTTGACTGCCTGTAGTGATGTTTGTGCAACTGCTTCATTGAAATACATTAAAAGTCTATTGATGTAAATTCATTACGGCTCCTTATTAAAGTTTTCACAGATATTATTTTTAATATGTTTATATGTGATTTGAAAAAGCACATTTCATGGCCTGATAACCTCCCCTTTTAAGTTTCAATGTCTCTGTTTTGGAATAATGTTATATTAAGATCTTTGTACTGTGGTGCTATGGTTTTAAATCTACAACTTGTGTAAATGAAATTAGTTATCATTTAGCAAAAAAAAAAAAAAAAATCTTGATGTTTATCAATTTCTTTTTATTCCAATCTCTCTTTTTATTAATGTATTGATGAGTGATTGTGTAATTGTCTTCTGTTCAACAGTAAAGAAATATTTTGAAAGCTTAACCTGTGAATGTTGACATGCGTAGTAGGAAAAACCAAATACTGTGGCAGTCAATAGTTAAAGGTTTTCAGCTTTCTTCAAAATGCATTCTTTTGTGGTCAACAGCAGGAAGAAAGGTAAACAGGTTTGGAACAAGTTAAGAGACAGTAAATGATGAAAGAATACATTCTTTTGGGTGATCTTCTTTTGCTCTTTAAAGAGTGCATGCAGTTGTAAAAGCTTGTCTCCAAAAAGTGGTAGTTGCAGTTATATCTTGCCCTTGAGATATTTAAGTTTGAGTTTAAATCTCTGTTTTTACTTAAAAAAAAAACTAAGATAGCTTGAATTTTTATAGAATGACTGTTAAAACTCAGGATTAGTCAAAAAGTGTGCAAGCCTTTGACCTCAATAGACCCTTTTCACACTTCCATGTCTCTCAGTAGCGAAAGTCATCATAGTTGGGAAAACTAGAGTGCAGTGAATGGGAGTACACAATAACAAAGAAAAACTCCACAATGTTAAAAAGACATTCAGAAAAAGGAAAATAAAATTGTGTGAGACTGATGACAGCAGCCAGAGGAGAGAATAACCTCAAATTTGCTGTCCTGTCCCATAGACGCTGCATTAAAAAAAACACCTCGCATAAGCGGTAATTCACTTTTTGTAATTTGAAGCAAAGATGGTATAATACATACATAAATGTTCATAGGTTAAGAAATAAAAATATTAAAAACTTTAAAGGATTTAAGATGCTGATGACAGTTAAACCCGCCATAACAGGCTTGTGAAAAGGGTCCATGTAAATTTATAGATTTTCTTATCCCAGAATCTTTTAAACGCACACGCATACATATAGGCTACACACGATGGGTATGGAAAGTTATAGACCCCCTTACATTTTTTTTTTAGTCTGTTATATTGCAGCCACTTGCTAAAAGCATTTGTTCATTTTTTTCTCATTAATGAGGATAGCACCCCATACTGACAGAGGAACACAGAATTGTTCACATTTTGCAGATTTATTAAAAATGAAAAAACTGAAATATCACATGGTCCTAATTATAGAATATAAAAACAATTTAGTAGAAGCACCCTTTGATCTAATGCAGCCATGAGTCTTTTTGAGAAAGATGCAACAAGTTTTTCACACCTGGATTAGGGGATTCTCTGCCATTTCTTCTTGCATATCCTCTCCAGTTGTTGGTGGACAGCAATTTTTAGGTCTCCCCAGAGTTCAAATGGGTTTAAGTCAGGGCTCTGGCTGGGCCATTCAAGACCAGTCACAGAGTTGTTGTGAAGCTCTACTCCGTTATTTTAGCTGTGTGCTTAGGGTCACGGTCTTGTTGGAAGGTAAACCTTCAGCCCAGTCTGAGGTCCTGAGCACTCTGGAGGAGGTTTTCATCCATGATATCCTGTACTTGGCCGCAATCATCTTTCTCTTGATGGCAACCAGTCGTTCTGTGCCTGCAGCTGAAAAAACATCCCACTGCATGATGCTGCCACCATTATGCTTCACTGCTGGGAGTGTATTGAACATGTGATTAGCAGTGCCTGGTTTTCCTTCAAACATACCGCTTAGAAAAAAAAAGTTCTCATTTCTCACAATCTCTGAGTCCTTCAGGTGTTTTTAGCAAACTCCATGCGGGTTTCATTTGTATTGCACTGATCAGAGGCTTCTGTCGGCCACTCTACATAAAGCCCCAACTGGTGGAGGGCTGCACTGATGGTTGACTTTCTACAGCTTTTTCTCATCTCCCGCCTGAATCTCTGGAGCTCAGCCACAGTGATATTTGGGTTCTTCTTTACCTCTCTCACCAAGGCTCTTCTCCCCCGATAGCTCAGTTTGGCTTGATGGCCGGGTCTAGGAGGGGTTCTGGTCATCCTAAACATCTTTCATTAAAATATTATGGAGGCCACTGTGCCTAAGAAACTTTAGTGCAGCAGAATTTTTTGTAACCTAGGTCACAGTTATGTCTCTGAGCTCTTCAGGCAGTTCCTTTGACCTCATGATTCTCATTTGCTCTGACATGCATTGTGAGCTGTAAGGTCTTTTAGACAGGCACGTGGCTTTCCTAATCAAGTCCAATCAGCATAGTCAAACCCAGATGGACTCAAATGAACAGTGTTGCCAACTTAACAATTTTGTTGCTAGATTTAGCAACTTTTTTTCAAAAGCACCTAGCAACAAATTTAGCAATTTTTAACATTCATTTGGCTACATTTAGCAATTTTTAAAAAGTGACTCAAAAGAGCAGTGGCTGCAGGCTTCACTCAACACACACATATCAGATTTAAGTTAAATGAAGATGACTAGCTCAGATTGTTTTTTTTATTACTGTTAATTTACTGATATTTGTTAAAATGTATAGTTGTTGGTAATTTAGGTTGCAATAAATTCCAATAGTGCTAGAATTGTTGTCACTTTCACAAATGTGTTAATTTCACAAGCTAAAAAGTGTAAGTACACAAGCTGTGATTGTTTAAAAGAACGTAACAGTTCATTATCAGTGTTATATATATATATATATATATATATATATATATATATAAAAAAAAATCTTATCAAAAAGTGTTTGTATTTTACAAATAGTCAACGATATTTTTCATACAAATCTAAATGGACGTATTTAAAAAATATTTTTGCTGAGATGGCCAGTCAATTTGAGAAAACATTAATTATTTTGTATTTTTAAAGATGTCGTTTTGAGTTGCGATTACGCAATGACATCATTACGTAAAGTAATATGTTAATAAGAACCTATTGTGCATCTGGATGTAATGTTTTAATATAATATAATACACGAAGCCTCAGATATTTGCTTGCGCTTGTCATATACCACGTGCTGACGTCACTGATATGCAAATTAGTGTGTGACGTCTTCTGGCAACATTTAGCTACTTTTCGGGTAGGCTTTAGCTACTTTTCATTGAAAATAGTTGGCAACACTGCAAATGAAGGTGTAGAACCATCTCAAGGATGATCAGAAGAAATGTACTGCAGAGTTAAATAGTGTCACAGCAAAGAGTCTGAATACTTAGACCCATGTGATATTTCAGTTTTTCTTTTTAAATTAATCAGCAAAAATGTCAACAATTCTGTGTGTTTTAATACGGGGTGCTGTGTGTACATCAATGAGGAAAAATTAACTTAAATGATTTTTTTTGCAAATGGCTGCAATATAACAAAGAGTGAAAATTTTAAGGGGGTCTGAATATTTTCCATACCCACTGTACATACATACATACATACAAATTTCAAGATACAAACATTCATCACAGTAAGAATTGTGATTTAAGGGGGAACACTTCCTCGCTTTCATTTGGCTTAGTCCTGGTTTATCAGGGAATGCCACAGCGGAACGAACCATTAAAAATGATAATTATATTTTTAAATACATGACGTACCTTTAGAAACTCATTTGTTTGACTTTTTTTTCAATCATACATATTCCGCTTTTTTGGTTCTCATATTCACTCCTCATAACCCCATGTAAACAGAACGAAACGCACGTCCCAGCCTGCAGATCTGCTCTCACCTCCGGCCAAATTGATCTTCCAACGCCTGTGTCCCGGAGCGAGCCGTGCTGTCGCTGAACAACTGTGTGAACGGGCTTCTTCATGGCACAGGAATGCAGGAGGCGGAGGCATAACAGTATTATGTCTGCAGTCACACAACACAAAAGTATTCAAACTTCAGTCCGCGGTCCCCGACTGAGCTCCTCGGACACCGTTTCACAAATCCTCACAAACAGGATTGATTTAGGATTAACACTCAAACGCACTGGTTTTGTCAGAAAAAACACCGCGTTTAAAACCAATTGTTTTTATTTAGAGAGAGGCAAATTTTTAACTAGAGCTTATTTTTATATTTATCGTCTTAACGCTTTGTTCTACGATACCATATACAGTCATCTAGGCGCTATTTTTAAGTGCCCTTGGCAAGCGCGTGCCCGGCTACTTCAGCGACTGCCTCAGTGAACTTTTTAGTTACAAGCGGAGCCTGTGCCAACTAATGGTGTGCGTGTTTGCCTATTGTTTTTTTAAAAGCTTCACGTCTTAACATAGCCATGAACTAGGTATAGAAGAAGAATTGTGTTTAAACCTGCTGTTTTTATTCGAACATCTTTTCAAAGTGAATAAAATAAAAACAAGGGCGACTACAGCTGGACAAAGCTGACGTGCTATTATTTCTGCACTTTGATTATTTGGTTTCTGAGAGTCGTGTGTTGATCCGGGTTTTAAGGATGGCTGTTCACAACGCCGTATCGAGAATTTCGGAAAAGCTGCTGTTCTTTATGTTTTTGGTTCTGGTTCGTTCAGTTTTGTGCCATGCTTTTGCTGAAGAGTTCACCTCAGGATCTGTTATTCTGGAGCCTCTGGACGCATTGAGAAGATACGTGGAGTCCATTGTTGGCACACATGCAATTAAGATGTGTCTTGAGGTAAAACTGTTTTTATTTTAGTATTTATGAATTATTCTTATGACTTTTATCCTCCACAGGAAAATATTGTTAATATTGGGCCATACAAACCGCATAGTGGTTGGCTTAAGTAGGCTAACTTTGTTTTAGATGTTTCTACTACAAATAGACACAACTTCAATATTTGCTAAATATAGAAAACGTAAGTTCATATTGAATTTATCATATTGCACAATGCAGTGTGTGAGTTTATACATCCACACGCACAAAAACATTTAGCACACTTTGAAACCAGAGACAATTATAACATAAGGCTTTTGCCTCAAAAGAAAATCTGAGAAACCTGAGACTCAATTCAAACCAAAGACATATAGGATAAACTTCCTCTGTGATGGTTTAAAACTGTTTTGAATAAGGAATACATTAAACCTTTTTTTCATTCTGATCACCTTCTAACAGGACCTTCCCTAACAAATGCTAAAACCTTTGGTATGTGGTATTCATGGTTCTCACCCCACTTTTATCCCTCTGTCATGTTGCTTTAATCCCTTTTAACCCCTCATCTCCTTCACTCATCCTTTGTCCTAATTTACTCTGCTTATGTCCCCCTCACCCACCTCTCTTTGACTCAGAATGCTGTCTTGTACCTTGACTCAGTGTTTGGCCCAGAGAACATCTATTCCTTTGCTATGGTAAGAACAAGTAAAAGTGAGCTCATGTCAAACCGGTCGCATTAACTGATCTGTACACAAGTTTTGAAGCACACTGCCCATCTTTGTCTGTGAAATTGACAACTGCTACCAAGAAAAAACAAATGCCAGAACAGGTGTGCAAGTGCTTGGTGGCTTACGCCCAGAATGGCAAACAATGCTGCTTTGTATAGTGATTATCCGGCCATTAACTCCCTTCATGAATCCATGCGCTCTCTTTCTGTTTGTTTACGTTTGTCCTTCACCAAATAAGATGACCTTTTTGTCTGAGAGTGTGTATATTTGATCAGAAGTAATGTATGTGTGGTAGTGGTAGAAGGTGCATGTGTTTGATAATGTTAAGAGGGGTGTCCAGCTGTCACTCTGACAGCTTTGCCTGCATGCACACTTTGACAAGTAGCTCTATTTGTGTTGTGGTGTCCTGACACACAAATATCATTAAAGATTATAACCTACATAATTAGCATTTCATACACTATTAAAAATGTTCTGTATTGACATCTGTTGGCTTCCTTGACTGACCTTGCTTCAATATCTACACTAAAAAAATCCTGGTTGCCTTCAATTTTTAAGCTGAATCAAATTAACCGCATGAGTCCATTGAACTTATATTATGTTAAACTGATTTAAAACTGCTTGCATAGCTTATAAAATTAAGTTAGGAGTGTTAAAAATGAGTAACTTTCATAAGTTAATAAGTTACAATGAACTAAAAACATTTGCTGTCATGACTGTTCATATATGAGCATTTCCAGCATTATGGATGTGACATTTGCAGTAAAAACTCAAAAAATAAACTCATATAGAAAGAATATGTTAACATTATATTGAAACATCTGTTTATATTTTACAGAACAACTGACCACAGAGTTAAGGGACCAGAAAAATATCAATTTGTAAACCTTTTTTATAGTTTAATTGAGGAAAATAAACATGCGTTATGGATGTGACCAAAAACCAAAAAAGTTAGTGAGTTTGCAGTAAATACAACATACTTTGTAGAAATTCTGTGAATTAAACTGCACAACCCCCCAAAAATAATGATAATCAAAAGGATACGAGTTTGGCTCTCTATAAAACAAAAAATTATTGATATTTTTTTTTATATGTACTATGTTTTTAATGAGGAAAAAGTGTTACTTGAATGGGACATCTCTGTTATGGATGTGACCGATGTGAAATTGCCACTTGTGTGACTGGTAAATCAAATCTAATAGTTTAAAGACATTGACACAAACATTTTTGAGCATTTCTAAAGTACTGTAAAATACTTGATCACACAAAAAAAAAAATTGTGAAACAATTTCCGTACTTTGGTGAAAACTTTTTTATGGCAAGATTGACATTTGCATGGAATTGCTTATAATTTTTTACAGTGTAGAGAACCTTTTATTCTGTTTCTCATAAATGTTATTTTAGGAAGCAAAAATACCATTGCACTATAGTAATTTTTCACATAAATACTATTGAAGAAAGTTTCTGTTCTTTCTGCAATGGAATGAACTGGGAATGGTTTAAGCTATGGGAACACATTTTGGGTGACTAAATTAGCTCTACTTCAGATTAGGATTAATGCTGCATTCCAGACAACTCAGATTTTTCCTCACATATTTTTAAGATTGCAGGCGACTGAATGAGCATGGCATGAAACTGGGTTATGTGAAATCTTTATCGTCCTGCACAAATTGTATGAAAGTGCAATTTGCAATAAATATATAATTTGTGTGTATATGTATGAACGACTATAGCTGCTTTTTGACTATTGGGCCAAATGGTTCTAAGTAGGGGTGCGTAAAGGTTTGTTTCGATACAACATGACATATTGGTGTTCATTGCATTTCAATACATCAAAAAAGAATGAAATTTCCTTTGATTTATTATTATTTTTTAATTTATTAAAACTAAAATCATAATCTACGATGGTTGCTTTACTTTGAACATTAATGGAGCTACTTGAGCCATCTTCTGTGGTGTCTTCTTGTCAGCATATAAAACAAAAACAGCACTTTATATAAAAAAATGTAATGCTGTAGTAGTTCTAAACAAATATATCCGTGGGGTCTTAAAAAGTCTTAATTTTCAAAAACAAAATTTTAGGCCTTAACAAGTCTTAAATTCACTGAAATATTGTCTTTTAAGTCTGAAATCATTTTAAAAGGGTCTTAATTTTCCTCAATTTATCTAAAGCTACCCAGTCGATCAAATCAAACTATTTTCAATGAAGAGGCGCTAAGCCCTTGCCCGAAAAGTGCATTTGCATATTAGTGACGTCATACGTCCAACTGTTTCTGTTTGTTTAATAGAATGGTTAATAAATGGGTATTTATATTTGCACTACACTTTATGTATCCATGTAAGAGGACTGGGCTGCGAGCGCTCTGAGGCGGAGGAGGGGCTGACAGCATCACCTGCAGCTCGTTGAGAGGAGTAATACCGGTACAGTATGGGCACACAAGAGTCTATAAAAATCTTCAGTAACACCAAAAAAAAGTCACTAGATTTGTCGCTAGTCACTTTTTGAAAATTTGTCACTAAGGGGGTCTAAAAAGTCACTAAATATAACAAAAAAGTCGCTAAGTTGGCAACACTGATTACCAGCAATACATCTTAATAAAACTTTTAGCAAAACTATATTCATTACTAATATTCCAACAGTCTGTTGTGCATACATTTATTTTTTTAAAGAGTTTTTTTAAAGTTATGTTGAGAGTTATGTATACAACTACAGTATGGTCTCCTTGTTTTGACACATTATTTAAAATATGTGGCTAAGAAATAACTATTAAGAATTAGTTTTTTTTTTGATGGGGCAAGTAATTTTTTTCTGCCGGGCCATTAAAAAAATCCTCAGTGTTTAGCCCTACATAAGTCTGAAATTTTATTCCTCGTAGTCTTAAAAAGTCTTTAATTTGACTTGGTGAAACCTGCAGAACCCTGATATATGGAACTAAGTTTTTTTACTCTTTGTCCACATTTTCTGTGAAAAGAACATCTGCTGGATTCAACAATACTATTTATTTAGGTAGTAACTAAGTAGTGACTAACTAGTGTCACCTAAATTGGAAAATGCTTATTGACTATCAGGACAGAGGTTGCAGGCACAGCCAGGAATTAATAGTGTAACTGTGCTCCATTAATTTAAACAGTGAATAATTCCTGGATGTGACTGGAACTTCTGTTTTTCTCCATTATATACTTTGCTTGCCAGCAGTGTTGGCAAGGTGCTGAGCGTCTGTTTCACATGAAGCACAGAACACTGTGTGATTTTTTTCGAAAAAGTTGAGTCTCAATGTTAAAGAAGCTCTCAGCACTCACAGCTTAGCATTTTTGAAAGGCTGCTGAGATTTTCAGCTGTGCAAATTGTACACTTTGGTCGACACATGACCTAAACCATTAGTACGATGGCTGAGAGAGCTGAACGCGCTGCAATTTAAGAAAACACGTGCAATTACAAAAAATAAAATAAAAACGCCAGCAAATTGACCAAAGATCTTCATCAGTTTGACAGCACGCATGCTTCAAATCCTCACAATGTAAACATATAAAAAAACACGCTGCACTTTCACACAAAGCAAACAATTAATAGAACACACTGCATTTTCTCACAACACAAACATTTTACGAAAACATGCTGCATTTTCTCACAACACAACGGAAATGTTTCAAGGAGACCCTAAAACGTAATGGACTCGGCTATTTAGGTTATGGTTATTTAGGCTAATAAATACTAGACACATGAATTTGGATATTAAAATTAACAAACAAAAAACTCACCTTTCAAAGATCACCTACAACTTCACTAAGCAATAGTCGCGGCACAATGGCGTCCGTCATGTTTTTGGTTCCCCTTGAAACATTTCCAATGTGTTCCTTTTTGTGCTGTGAGAAAATGCATTGCATTTCCGTAAATTGTTTGTGCTGTGAGAAAATGCAGAGGATTTTTTAAAAATATGTATGCATTGTGAGGATTTGCAGCATGTGTCACCTGTCGAGTAGTTCCAGCTGTATTCTCATGTGAGCCTGGTATGGCGTGGCATGATTACAAACTGCTCTGGGTCTATGCTGATCTACAGGCTATAGGTTTCTAGCTGGCTTAAGCGTGGTATTTGGGGACTGGAATGGTTAAGAAAAGAGAATAGTTTGGCCCAACAGTTGAAAAGCAGCTTATGTTTTCATCTGTTTGACTTGTTTTTATTTTTTGACAGTAGATAGCTGACATTTTGTATAATTGTTGAATAGCGAATAACAAACTGATTTTGGGAGAGCCTGAATATTATTTTAAATGAAGATTTTAGCACATGTTTCTGCATTATTTTGTAGTTTGATTGACTGAAATCGTCTCCTGTAAATCAAGTAAAAATTATTTGATAGTCATTTCTTTAATCAGAAAGTATTAGTGTGGAAAAAAAGTATGTTGCATTTTACATTATTGTTTTGATTCTTATAAAGCACATAAATGTTGTTGTTTGTGGTCTGGGATCAGAACAGGACTGTGACGGTCTACTTACCAAATATCTTATATTACTGTTCTAGGTGAAAAAAACAGTGCAATGTTTTACCTACATAGATACACTGTGCTTTATAATGCAAACACAATTTAGTTTGTTCAAGTTGTTTTTTCTGAAATCAACAGGATGGCATATTCTGTCTACAAACCCTCCTTTAATTAAATCACATGTGCATTGTGTCACTGTGTCAGTCAGAGTGTTGGTTAATGATCAGCTATGGCCAGTGATCTCTGAGACGAGTTCAGATAAAGACTTCCCTTCATATGGAAACCAACAATGCACACTACGTAGAGCCTTCTGACATTGCTTTTTTTCCCCTCAATTTTGATTTAGTTTGTCGAAATGGTGCTGCAGTTTGTAGCAGAAGGAGCCGCCAGTGGACTGAATGTCATTGCTGTGTATGTGTCTGAGATCCTCCGAGCTACTGGAGCGAATGGTGAGTACAAGTCACCTCTCAGGGTGTAGACAGTGCATATTTAAATATTTAAACAAAACACTGTTTGGCTTGAATATGGGTAACATTATTCATAGATAAAGTAGTTGAGTGTATTGATAACTAAAATTCAAGTCACATGAAGTGCCTCCATTATCTGGCAAGCTCCAGCTATTACCCTGAATACTGAATTATTACTACTGCATAATAGAGAAAGATTTACTGCTGCTGCCTTAGGCAGTCATAATGCTGACGTTAATGACTGTGACTTCGGATATGTGGAATGATAGTTTTTTGGGAAAGTTGCTAGAAAGCATTTTTAAAAAGACCTTTAAAGGTACAGCATGTTTGAAATGATGTAGAATAAATATACTACCTAATTAAGCAACATTTACCTTGATTTTTCTTCTTGTGTTGTTGATGAAAATTTAAATTCCCTCCATCTTGAACATGTGCTCTGATGTCACTATTCAATTTCATAGAAACCACCTAAACAATCTTTCACACAAACGTTTTAAAGGAACATTACAGTGTTGTGGTGGAAATTACACTGATACTGTGTGACAGCTAGTTTTTGTATAAAATTTATATTGATAGTAGTCTCACATTAATAACTATAAAATATTTAAAGAGCCCATATTTTGCATTATAAAAGGTCATATTTTGGTCTTGGGGGTTTCCAACACCAGACTGATATGCATGCAAGGTCAAAACACATTCATTGTCTTAAAATATGCATTTATTTTCACCTAATGACTCCCAGATGATTCATTTAGCAATTAATTTGTTCCCAAACCCCTCCTTTGCGTGAGGCTAAACTGCTGTGATTGGTCTGATAAACCAGTCTGTTATTATAAGTCAACTGTGTTCAACGCGAGACAGAGAGAAATGGCCACCAAGGCTATGAAGTAGCAGAGAGTATGTGAGAGCCCAATGCAGAAATGCAATAAAGCAACACAGTTAAACACCAGCAAATACTCTACTCTTAACCCTTCCCTAAGTAATAACAACAACACACATTCAGTATTAATCCACAAAGTGGCAAAAGTTGAACTATTTCAAAAATTGACCATGTGTGAGGAACAGCTGATGGTGGCCATACTAAAGACAAACGGCAGAGGATTGCGAGTTTAGAAACACATTTAAATCGGTAAAGGAAAAAGCACACGTAGCAGTTTTTAACGTGGTTTTATAGGGTCAGCCCTATAAAGATTTAAGCTGAGAGATACATTATAAGCACTGATCTATAAAAGACAAGTGATCTCAAGCCGCGCAGAGTGATTACAACTTATAACACACAATTAAACACTTATTTTACAAACTACACAAAACGAGACAACAATTTTAATTACACTTACATGTTATGATCAGGAGGAAGAAGAAACTGGTCCATATGAACTGTAACAGTTCCTGAAAAAGTCCCTGTCAAAGTCTGATAACATCTCAAACATAATAGTCTCTACTGCTGCTTGCTTTAATAGCAAACGGTCGATGAATCCCGCGATGCAGCGTAGGTTATTGTATCAAAATACAGAAAAATTACAGGAACAAATGACAGGCTCTTTAAATGATTTCACTAGTGCTTAATTAAGATACATTAATAGTTACCAGACAGATAATATTTTAAAATGTTATTTTCATTGTTGAAGTTTAAAGTCTGGGTGTGCAACAAGGAGAAACAGTGATTTTGGCACCTAAAAGGTGGTTGAATAATATGAAAAAATGTAGTAATTTTTTTAAAGTAAGTTTTATTATTAGTTTGACAAAGAAAGAGGAATTTGAATAAAATTATATACAAGCCCATGGCCAGCCTGGTGAAAGGGGTGTTTCTTTTTGCAGCTATACTCCTCATTTTCTATAAATTATGAGATTTAAAAACTGCATTTTAGTGGCATTTTAAGCACTATTTGAGCTGGCCATCATAACTACACTTTTTGATACATCAAAAATATTTTCTAAAGATAAATAATAAAGAAATATGAAATAATACTTCTTTTTAAAATACATATTTTTATTACATCATATATCATTAGAAAAAAAGGAATCTTACAGTTATAAATTAAAAAGTATAGTCTATTGTCATTTATTAGGAAAATAACAAACTAGCCAGCACATTCAACAGTCCTCAGTCAGAATTTGGCCCTTTGAGTAAAAAAATTATTAAAACATATTAATAAAAAAATAAAATAATATAATAATAATAACAATGTAGAGATTCACCATTTTTCTAGCCAAAATAGTATTCAAATCAATTTCAACATGAGCTGCTTTTGGTGAGTCAAAACAAATTTTTTGTTTCAAGAATAAGGTCAAGGATTTAGAATAAAAGTTACCTGTAAAATGTTTTCTCTGTTTAAAAACAATGCAGTAGTAAAAGAAGACTTCTCTTACGTCATAATGTAAAATGAAAATATTTGTTAGCACTGGCCAAAACTGACTAAAGTCACACAGACATGTCAGCCAATTCGGCTTGGTCTTAAAACCTTTTTCGATGGGTTATTTTCACTATTTATGATGGCATAGCAGTCAAAATAGGACAAATGAGCTCATTTATTGGGCAAATTTTGAACCTTTGTCAGTGAGGGGTGCGTCTTCCGAACCACCTGAAGCCCCATTCATCCCCATTGAATTCAGTCCCATTGCATCGTGTCTGAATCCAGACCTATCCAGACCCTTCTCGAGAAAGAAACTGGAGTTTAATTTTAGATGGGACTCTACACAAAACATACAAATGTCCAACATGTTAGTTTATGCATTGCCTGTACTGTATGTGTTATTTTAAAGGCCTGTTCACACCAAAAACAATCTCTCTCATTCTCTCTCAAATATAGCAACGCTTTAGTTTATTACCAATTCACTTCTAACTATACTGTCTTATTACCATCTTATTAAGATACTGTCTGTTTATTAGTACTTGTGTAGTATCAGCTTACTCTACATCCCAATCTTAACTAATACCTAAACCAAACTACTACCTTACTAATATTAATACACAGTTAATTAGTAGTTTATTGAGCTAAAAGTCTTAGTTAATGGTTGGTTAATAGTGAGAATTGTATTCCTTAAAAACAAAGTGTTACTATACAAGAGGAGTTGGGTGAATATGCTTTGGATAAAATTAATAAATGTAAAACAAATAAAGGATCATTTCAGATTTTTGCTGTTGCAGTTTCATTGCTGTAACTAACAAATATATTATGCATTTCTAGCACATTTGAATGAAAATGAAAGTTATACCATGATTTACTCACTCTCATTTCATTCTAGGTATACATGACTTTATTCTTTCAGTCAAATTCAAACAGAGAAAAAAAAAATATTTGCCTTTTATAATTATAATGATGTTTTTTTATCGTGTAGTTTAAATGAAGTCCAATAAAGTTAATCAAGCCATAAGAAATAGCCACATATGGCTCCATGAGGGTGAATAAAGGTCTACTTTAGTGAATCCTTTCATATGAAAAAAATCCATATTTATTTATAAACCATTTTGTACCATTTTTTTTGTAATTACTCTAAGATGGTACACTAAAATCCTACCTCTTCTTTTGAGGTGCATTTTTTGGTGCATTAGTGCCATCAGCTAGACAAGATGTGCAAACCCTTTTATACTCAAATAATTGTCGACTAGCTTACAGTGTTTTATTGTTTATCAGCGAAAAAATGTTCTGAAAGGGATTCCAACGATATATCATTATTCTCTATATCATTATAACTGCTGCTATTGCTTTATATTGAAAAGTAATTTTAGAGCTACAGTTTATATATATATTAATATTTATATATACAGTGTACAGTTGAAGTCAGCACTATTAGCCCCCCTTGAATTTTTTTAGCTTTTTAAAATATTTCCCAAATGATGTTTAACAGAGCAAGGAAATGTTCACTGTATGTATGATAATATTAATAAAAAGTCTTATTGCTTTTAATTTTTCAAAAAACATTTTCAGGTCAAAATTATTGGCCCCTTTAAGCTATATATTTTTGCTATTTTCCCCTTTAAGCTTTATAATTTTGTTTATTTTCTACAGAACAAACCATCGTTATACCATAACTTGCCTAATTACCCTAACCTGCCTAGTTAACCTAATTAACCTAGTTAACTCTTTCAATGTCAATTTAAGCTGTATAGAAGTGTCTAGTAAAATATCTAGTATAATATTATTTACTGTCATCATGGCAAAGGTAAAATAAATCAGTTATTAGAAATGAGTTATTAAAACTATTATCTTTAGAAATGTATTGAAAAAACCTCTCCGTTAAACAGAAATTGGGGAAAAAAATAAACAGGCGGGCTAATAATTTAGGGGGCTAATAATTATGACTTCAGCTGTACACACACACACGCACGCACGCACGCACGCACACGCACGCACGCACACACACACACACACATACATATATATATATATACATTTATTATTGCATTCGTTATTGTTCATTTCAGCTTATGAATTATAAAATCATTCAGGGCCAATCAGGGTTCACTTGAGCATTTTAAAGTGGCATAAGAAATCTGTAATCAGCAGAATGTGGTACTAGTTATCTGTATACTTGTTTATTTATAGTATAGTTGTTTTGTTTAGTGTGTAAATATGCCTAAATATTACGTTTTAGATTGAGGCCCCACGTACACCTGCTTTTAATCAACCTGATTACAATTGGATGATGCTGAATAATACTAATATGGTAACCTTGAACAATGCTTTAGTGATCACATTAAAACCAAGTGCACCCTAGAAACCAACTACTTAGCAGTCAACCAGAGCACATTAGCAAACTTGATAGAATTGCCCAAACTACCTATAGCAGACACCATGCCCTAGCAACCAACTAAAGCAGTTAACCAAGTTACTCAGAAATTCTTTACAAACTTTGTAGCTACCTCCTAAAACCACCCTAGCAACCAAAAACTAGCAGTCTTATGGCAATCACCTGAAAACCCTACCAATCACCTACATTACAAAGTACGCCTTACCATCATAAATACAGTGATAATCTGCCTGAACACATCTACAAACTGGCAACCTAACAACCTAATTTTAGCAATCACTCTGGACAACCTTAAACTTAACAACAATGTCTAGCCACCTCCTAGAACACAATGACAATGACCTTTACACTACCAAGTACACTACCAACCAACTAGATCCACAAAAATTCCCTAGCACAATTGTAGTTATGTTTTTTCTTAGCAATGTTCTAGCAACCACTCAGAACATCCTCGCAACAATCTACCAACCAACAAATATGCACTAACAACCAACTACTGTACCAGTCACCCAGAAGAATTAAGCAACTGCAAAGCTATGATGCAACAACCATGAAGAACACCCTAGCAACCACCATTATGTCACACAAGTACACACCCTGCCATCTACTGTAATAGTCAGCCAGAATACCATAACAACCACATATCAACACCCTTACAGCCACTTAAATAAACCCTTAACAACCATTGAAAAAACCTTAAGGTTGTGAGGGACGCACAGGAAGATTGTGAGTTTGTTGACAAAATTGTCAAGCTAATTTTGACAAAACTGTGTTGATTTTGCTCAGGAAAACACGGTTCTCGTTAACCCAAGAAAATACATCCAATTAAACATTGTTTTTTTTGTTTGTTTGTTTTTCTTTCTCAAAGAGATAGTATCGATCCCTCATTTCACCGCTGAGGGTGTATCTGCGGTGACCAAGTGGGCTCTGCTGGCTCTGCTTGGCTACTATCTGCTGTACTTCCTGCTGCGGATCACCGTGGGCCTCGTAAGGCGAGTGTTTTGGCTTGTCAAGCCAGTCGTGGTAGCGTGGGTGTTTGTGCGGATCGTCAGTGACCCCATCGCCTCACCTGAAGTCACCACAATGAGACTGATTCTGCTGGTGCTCATCTGCGCCGTGTTCGCAGTCGCAACGAGCAGCGGTGGAGGCAGAAACGGGAGCCTAGAGAGCCGAATCAGCAAACTGGAGGGACAAGTCAATGGGACGGAAAAGAAAACAAGGCAGTGACGAGCAGCTCATATCAAGTAGGCTATATATATATATATATATATATATATATATATATATATATATATATATATTTATATATATGGACTCACAATAACAGAAAGATGAGGACTCAGGGATGACATGCTAAGCGTTTGATGCAACTCTGAACAGCCTTAAGAGAATTTCTGTCTGATTTCGACCAGTTCTCTCCTGCTTTGAGTGTATTTGATATCTCATATTTTGTTTTTACTAAATGTCAAGTATGAAAACGAAACCTCATCTGACAGCTCTGTGAATGTCATGTGGTACAATTAAAGTTATCCTTGAGTGTTTTCTGTTGCCCGTTTCATACATGAACACACTGGTTAATTCATTTTCACTGTGGTCAGCCAGAGGTCGCTGTGTATGCTTTTCGAGATCTCAAATTTCCCTCGCGAGTGCCATTCGCGCCTGCTGTTCTTGCGTAAACCAACCAGAGGCCGCTGTTGACTCACTTTTGAACAGACTTTCTGACTGACTGAGCGAGCGATCGGCTGACCCACCCTCCCCCTTCCCTAAACCCAACCAATTTTATTGATTGTCCCGCCCACCCGCTTCCCTAAACCCAGCCAACACATTTCAAAAGCAATCCAAAAAAATAAAAGCCCTCGTCTGACTTTTTTTTTTTTACCACATCCTCACCCTGCTATTCCCTTGTTTGTTTTATATTTTGGATGCTGTTTTTGTCTTACCTGCTTTCTGGAACCGCTCTTCACCAGACTCGAACCCTGGTCTTCGTGGTCAACTCCTCTCTGCATCTCAAATCCGCCGACGGACGTGGCACGCTAACGGGACAAACTGGTTGCAGCCGGAATGCCGTCCATACGGAGGTAAGCGGTCAGCTGGTAAGCGCGAAAAGGAATGGCGTCACACCACTCCATAGCATTCGTTTAAAGAAATTAAATTCAGCCAGATGTACCTCCGCCTACGTAATTCGCTGTGTTCAGAAACGTCCGCAGGGCTACGTTTTCACAATGAGCCTGTGTTGTCTGGATTTGCTGAAATACTCCTCTACAAAATAAAATCCTCTTATGCAACGACCCTAATTATTTTGATCCCTGGGCAACTACCTATGTCACCTATGCCAAGGCCCTGGTTGTTAGGATGAGAAAAGGTTTTATAAATGATTTCTGACAGCACTCGTCAATAGCCACTTTGTACATACAGACTTTGGAAAATGAAACAAAAGTCAAGCAAAGGGGCGTGGCCATAAGCGCTGTAATGTTATAGCAGAGAAAGCTAAAATGCCGTCCAAACGCTGCTTTTCTACAGAGCTTCTGTTTTAGAATTCGGGTTTCCAAAAGACACGACACAAAGAGAGAAGTGCTTACAGTTTAATTTGAATTATGTTCCAGAGAATTATAAAAAAATATATAACAAGCATTTGACAAAGGACAGAAAACTAACTCAAAGTAGGAGCAGCTCCAACCATAATAGAAGAAGCTGTGGATTGTGAGCCACAACCTGTAAGTGTTTTTATTTGTTCAAATTGATCTATTACATGCATAGTTTCTAGTGTTACAGTATGTTGTAGCAAGGATGTAAACAAGGATGTAAACAACAGGAAATGCTGTTTGGCATCATTAACAATTTAGCTACAAATTCAAATTTATCAGTCAAACCCTTGTAAACACCCACAATCGTCACTCCTGCGCTGCAGTGTTTCTCTATGCGGATGCTTTCCCTGCATTCTACATCTCAAATAACCAACTCGCAAAAGATGTGTGAACGTTTCAAATTACTTACACATGCTTATAATTCGAATATGTATGAAAGACACTTGTCAGGTTGTATTTTCAAGAGTTCACACTTAGCTGATGATCAATTATAAGCTTGTTTGGCATGCTGTCCCGGGAGAGAGCCCTGAGCTCATAAAATCCTCGAGCCCGGGGCTCCCTCCCGTTGCAAGGCGAGAGGGGAGTTTGAGCTCAGGTAGATCTCGAGAACTCCCCTGTTGTAATAACCAATGAACAGCCAGTGATTGCTCTTGAGAGATAACCATTTACCAGGAGCATGTCTATAGTGCCGGTTTGGATTAGTCAATTAACTTATGTTGCATGTTTTTTGGACGGTGGGAGGAAACCGGGGAACCCAGGGAAAACCCACGTTAGCACAGGGAGAAAATGCAAACTCCGCACAGAAATGTCTACTGGTTTGGTAAAGCCTGGAACCAGAGACATTCTTGCTGTGAGTCAACAGTGCTAAGCACTGGGCCACCGTGTCACCCATCTAGGAAGAAGGAGGAGTAGGGGTGGATGGGGGAATTCTTCAAAACGAAGATAGCGGTGGTACGTAACCCAGGGTATTTGTATTAGCTTAGGAGTTGTCTGATTGGTGCATTGAGAATTGGATAATGCGGATCCAGCCGCTAGCAATTCTAAGCACGTGATCCTCTCGAAATTAGTTTATAAATAAACTTCACTTAGAGAGCAGGAGTGAGGTTCAGCTGTGTCCTTTTCATTTTTTGTCTGATTCAGACTCAAACTGATACGGCTAACAGCTACTCTGACCGGCAGTATTTACACAAGAGAGGCAAAGTGTTTAGGTAGAGGCGTGATGCTTTTCCTGGTGACGTGGAGCAGATCTGCGAATCACAGCACATTATGTTAGCTGACCAATCAGAGCCTCTTGAGAGCGGGCCTTTCTGAGGAACTAGGAAATTTGATTGTTGTTTTCATGTTAGCTGAGTAGCAGTATATAATTAAAGTAGGCTAATTGAAAAAAAAAAAAAAAAACATGTTTTTTTTTTTTTTTTTTTTTACAAATGAAGTGCACCCTACATACACAACCAAGCCTTAAAATTATACTCTGGGCCACCCCTTCAATATTTGCCAACAGTTTTAACAGAAATGTTAAATTACCTAAATATGAAGGGGGACAAAAGGATCACTTAAAGGTCCGGACACTCTGAGGGCAGGGAGGATCTGTGGGCCTCTCAAGATCATTACAACAAGGACCTTTCTGCCAATCAATCAACCAAAATACTGCCAAATTACTTTAAGTGTGAATGGGGCATGGCCCTTATTCAATAGCTTATGAAAAAATGTCTACATGGTCGCCCACTAAAGCTAAGCAGGGCTGCGTCCGGTCAGTACTTGGATGGGAGACCACATGGGGAAGCAAGGTTGCTGCCGGAAGTGGTGTTAGTGAGACCAGCAGGTTTGTGTGGGTCCTAATGCCCCAGTATATTGATGAGGACTCTATACTGCTCAGTGAGTGGCGTCTTTCGGATGAGACGTTAAACCGAGATCCCGACTCTCTGTGATTAAAATCCCAGGATGTCTTTAACCCCAACATCCTGGCCAAATTTGCCCACTGGCCTCTGTCCATTATGGCCTCCTAACCATCTCCATATCATAAATGGCTTCATCACTCTGTCTCCTCACCACTAATCAGCCGGTGTGTGGTCTGGCGTAATATGGCTGCCGTCATGCATCCAGGTGGATGCTGCACACTGGTGATGGATGAGGAGATTCTCCCTAAAAATGTGTAAAGTGCTTATGATATTTTCTTGGCATACTTTGGGCCCATTAGTACCAATTGAGCTATGGCCTACCCGAGTAATTTTGCCGACCATGTCCATCTGTGTCATGTCCAAACTGTAAAAAATAATGTAGGCTACTGCATGCATTTTTAATCACTTTATAATATTTTACATGTTTTTGTAACAATACAAAAATGTTACACTATGTAATTTAAACTGGCAAAGAAGTCATCTGGCACACTACAATCTAGAGTAATAATAGTGGTGAACTTCTGTTTTGTCTGAATTTAATAGAAGAAATTTGTTGGTCATCCAGTCTTTAACATATTTAATACACTCATTATGTGGACGTTTCTCGTGTGGACGTCACCACTATGACGTCTATCAGATGTTGGATTTTGGTTGCCATACCTGACAAATAAATGTCAGTATTCAACGTCAATATGCCTTTGGTTTAAAAGGTTGACTCAACGTTGGATTTTGGTCACTTTCTAACACAATCTAAAATCAACCAAATATAAACGTCATTTAGCATCGTTATTGGACATCAAAATAATGTCCTTAGATGCTGGCTAGACATTGAATTTTGGTCACCTGATGTCACAACCTAAATCTAACCTAATTTTAACATCTTATAATGTTGTGTGCCTGCTGGGAAATAACTAAAGGCACTACAGAATGTTACGTTTACACACATCCACAAATGACATGTAAATGCATCAGCTTTTTACAGCGTAATACTCACTACTCTTGAGTACTTTTAAAAGGCCTAGTTTTTACTCATACTTTGAGTAATATTTACAACAGATATTTTTACACGCACTACATTTTTAGGCAAGTAATGGTACTTTTACTTGAGTATGATTTTTCAGTACTCTTTACACCATTCACAGTAGGTAACAAAGTTTCAGAAGTTTAGGTCAGATTTTAGTTGTGTGAGAAGTTTGTAAGTGTTAAAAGAATGACACAGAAACACAGTAAGAAAGGTTTATTCACAAAAAAAAAAAAAACACACAACAAAACAAAAAACTCATTCATAATAGTCTGGAAAGGTAAGTCCAGGCAATCCATGATTCAGAAAAGTTGGCCAGCCCTCTTGAGATTGCCATGCTAGTCTCTGTATACTGTTTCCTGCTTCCCGTTAGTTTACTGGTCTTCCTCCACAATATTCCTAAAGAGGAATAAACTGAACTGACAGTGGTAAAATGTCTCTCATGTGACAAAATCAGTCATATGAAAGGCCTTTATGCAGACCATTGAGGGGAGGGACCATTTCAAATCTTCAATTGGGGGTTGACCATGCAGGGGCAGTTTGGGTTAATGAGGGCTCCTGGGGGCTAGGTGAGGACCGCTCATGCAGAGTTAACACTAATGGGCCAACTCTCAAGGGCCCTGAGCTCCCAGCCAGCTCTGGGCCTGAATGAGCTAGACCACACCAGGCCTTCATGGGATTAATGCAGGCCGTCCACTAGTGTAGGCTACTCACACTGAGCCCGCAGTGAGCCTACTGCTGCCTAACATTTCTAGACAGTGGATTTTCCTTTGTCTAGACTCACCTTTCCGGAATGTCTTTATACAGGCAGTCTACAGTCGTTTTTCTGAAAGTGTAAAGTGCAATGTGCTATATACAGATTGTAAATGATGGCTATTCCTCTTCTGACTCCAGAGGAACTCTTGATTTTTGTTCCTGCTGAAACCATTCATGTTGCAGGACCTCCTCTATTGTGGCTCTCTCGGATGGTTCATAAGCCAGGCAGTGTTTTATCAAATCCTGGAATTCTGTAAGGTTCATAAGAGCGCTGGTTAGTCATATTTCTCTTGATGTCCATGTGACTAACTCATTGTCAAGATTAAGAAATATTTAACATGTTGTGCAAAGGATTGTGCTGATCTTGTACAACAATATTATCGCCATTATGTCATTGGTACTCACCTGCGGATACTTTGGAGTGAAAAGGCAGATTGTGCACTTCAGCTGTAGTGGCTGGATATTTGCACACCATCCCGTACATCATTATGCCCAGAGACCAGACGGTTAATAATTCTGCATCATATTTTAAATCCACGAAGAATTCAGGTGGGCAGGCAAATCCTGTTCATTAAAAATATATTCAGATTAGGCAAAGACATCATTTACAAAAGTCACCAGTCTCTTTTCCAAATGAAGCTCACATATCATTAGGGGAATGGTAACACAAAAGCCAACTCACCTATAAATTGACCATTATAGTCATCTTTGACTATGTCACCGCAGCCAAAGTCGATTAGTTTGACTTGGTTTGTCTCAGTGTTGATCACGTAGTTGTCCAGCTTGATGTCACGGTGTAAGACACCTCTGTCTAGACAGTGCTTTGCTCCAAGCACCGCTTGGTACATCAAGCTACGTGCCTGAGATTCACTAGGCTTTTCTTTAACGAAAAACTTGAAGAGCTCTTTGGAAGGTTGAGAGTATTCCATGACGAGGATGAATTGATCTGGCTCTTCAAACCAGTCCAGCATGTGCACGATGTATGGACTCAGAGGAGGTTGATTTAGCAGCAGGTTTAGAGCCACTTCCACAAACAGTGGCTTGGAAACCCCGGGCTGAAGAAAACAGGTCAACAAACGATTAGCATCATATTCACTTGTATTTAGGATATATTATTTGGATTTAAATATTTCATCATATGTGCATTGCCAACTTACAACTATGATATACCGATCTGTTTCCCTCTTCATTATAAATTTGATGGCGACCTGCAAAAAAAAGAGAAAAATATATATTTTTATTATAATATATTGATGGGAAATTTTTTTAAATGGAAAAATGAAACCTTCATTGACTCCGGAAATGACCAAATGGCTAAAATGAAAGCACTGGTCAACATTGTACACAGTTGGTGAACACAGCAAGAGAGATTCTACCTGTTTGCCATCAGATTTCCGGATCCCTTTGCACACTCTGCCGAAGAATCCTTTTCCAATTTCCTCTTCCACTTCATAAAGCTCAGAAAATGGAACTGCAAAAATGTGCCAAAAGAAAATGTTAGTACACTAGATACAAGGGTGTCAGTTCCTCCAAAGTCTGCTTTGCCTTATAGACCATTTCAATAGCCCCTTTCACACAGTGATACCGGAAAATATCCGGAAAATTGCCGGAACGACTTTACCGGTAAATTCAAAAAAGCGCTGTTCACACAAGCGGGGACGTTACGGAATTTTTTCGGAAAAGACCATTCACACATCCATTCCAAAATACTGGTAAATTCTGTTATCTTTAAGCAGAAATGACCTCTAAACGGCAGGGCTTGTGTTTGTAAACATTCGACTACATTACAAACTCTTTGGATGGATCAGTGTTGTGAAAAACTTTGATGAAAGCATAAAGAAAAACTTTCTCATGTCGAGATGTTCATAATATGTGTGTATGCTGGCGCTCACCAGCTGCTATACCTGCACACGCGTCGGAGCATGAAGGTAAACAAACAACGGCTTATCATAAGCCTTTTTTATCGATAATTAATTACACAGTTGGCATTAAGAAGGAACATAGAAATGTTATCTGACTAACATCTAAATTTGTCTGGGAAAACATTCACAGGCTTTATTCTCACAAACCGCGCGAACATGAATGCGTCTGAGTGTTCTGATTGGCTAAAGTAGACGTCTTGCGTCAGCATGTTCTAGACGTGAACGCACTCTTTCCGGCAGTCTTCCTTCTGCATTTAACAGCGCAGCATTCCGGCAAATTACCGGTAATGTTACAACTTCTCTTTCCGGAAAATAGCCGGAACGAATTTACTGGTATTTTCAAAAAGGGCCTGTTCACACATATAGACCTTTCCGGAAAATTGCCGGTAATTTTCCGCAAAGGTCTTTATGTGTGAAAGGGACCAATGTGGTGATGTCATCGACCCGGGAACATTTCCTGCTTACTATCAAACTACTTCATAACTGTAACAAGAGGCAATTCAATCATAACTTAATGTTGAAACAGCTGTCAAATTATTGATCAATATGTGGCTCTTTTTGGATTCTCAGAAGCTATAGAAATTAAAAATGTAAAACAGGAAATACATTGGGACCATTATTTTTGATTACATCCCTCAAAATGGTCTATACGTCATATCACCTGTCTTCGGTGTTGTTCCTGGAATTTGTTCCTGCTGAAACCATTCATGCTGCAGGACCTCCTCTATTGTTGCTCTCCCAGATGGTTCATAAGCCAGGCAGCGTTTTATCAAATCCTGGAATTCTGTAAGGTGTCACAAGAGTGCTGGTTAGTCACATATGTCTTACTGACAAACTGTCATAAAATGTGTAGCATGTGTTTTGCAAATGATTGTACTGTATGTGTTCAATAATATTAGTACAGTTCACTCACCTGCGGATACTTTGCCATCAAAAGTCAGATTGCGGACTTCAGCTGTAGTGGCCGGATATTTGCACACCATCCCGTACATCATTATGCCCAGAGACCAGACGGTTAATGATTCCGCATCATACTTTAAATCCACAAAGTATTCAGGTGGGCAGGCAAATCCTGTTCATTAAAAGTATATTCAGATTAGGCAAAGACATCATTCGCAAAAGTCAACGGTCACTTTCTTAGATGAAATACTAAAATCGTATCTCACTAACATGTCATGAGCCCAATAGTAACGCAAAAAATCCAACTCACCTATAAATTGACCATTATAGTCATCTTTGACTATGTCACCGCAGCCAAAGTCGATTAGTTTGACTTGGTTTGTCTCAGTGTTGATCACGTAGTTGTCCAGCTTGATGTCACGGTGTAAGACACCTCTGTCTAGACAGTGCTTTGCTCCAAGCACCGCTTGGTACATCAAGCTACGTGCCTGAGATTCACTAGGCTTTTCTTTAACGAAAAACTTGAAGAGCTCTTTGGAAGGTTGAGAGTATTCCAGGATGAGGATGAATTGATCTGGCTCTTCAAACCAGTCCAGCATGTGCACAATGTATGGACTCAGAGGAGGTTGATTTAGCAGCAGGTTTAGAGCCACTTCCATGAACAGTGGCTTGGAAACCCCGGGCTGAAAAAACAGGTCAACAAATGATTAGCTTTATTTCTGTTTGACATTCTTGTATTTGGAATATATTCTGTATCATGTGCATTGCCAACTTACAATTGTGATATACCGGTCTGTCTCCCGCTTCGCTGTAAACTTGATGGCGACCTGCAAGAAAAAAGCAACAATGACATTTTTAAGCCCACTGGATGATATAGACTGGAAAAAGGAAACCTTCCTTGACTCTGGAAATGATAAAAATGAAAGCACTGATCTATTTATAGTTGGTGAACACAGCAAGAGAGATTCTACCTGTTTGCCATCAGATTTCCGGATCCCTTTGCACACTCTGCCGAAGAATCCTTTTCCAATTTCCTCTTCCACTTCATAAAGCTCTGAAAATGGAACTGCAAAAGAACAGGTTAATACAGGTTTTACGGGTTGAGTGTAATGTATGACTGCATGACACATGAATACCAGATGAAGAACTAAACATGTGGCGTGTGTTTAAATAGACAGACTTTCTTAAAACCAGTCTAATGTATGGAGAGGCAATAACTGGTCAAATACTCACAGGTTGATGGTCCTGGATTGGAGACAGTTCTTAGCCAAGTTGGATTTCCAATACATTTTTGCTTGAGAGCAGGACCTGGAAATGCTGATGGAGCTGGAGGATCATTCAGATTCTGCAGGCCCTTCAGCAGAAGGTCACATTCCTCTAGAAGTGTTTTCTCAGGAACGTCTGGATCTCGCTCTGGGTTGGATAGACCGGATTGCAGATCTTCTAGGGGATCTCTCAGAGTCAATGGCTCAAAAACAGAAATTTCAAGCTGAGAATCAGCTGTATTGGTGTCGAGCTGTGGAGCCATTTTGTTGTTCTTCTTGTGCGATGTTGATGCACGTTTTACAGCCCGCCACCTTCTTTTGAAGAAGGCGCTGATTTTGTTCATCTTAGATTTTGTTTGTTTCTCTGAAAAATGCAAGCAGAAACTAAAGAGTTAAAAACTACCTACAGATGTTAAAAGTCCAAAACTCTAAGATCAGATCCTTAAAATAAAAAATTTTATGATCCCAGAACTAACAAACCTACTTAAGAAAGACTTAATGAATATTTAATAAAGTCAAATGACGGAAACAGGACAGAAATAAAATGACACTAGACCCACCTTCAGCCTCGGGATGAGCTGTATTTGTGTCAGAAGTTGTTGGGTTGACACTAGATGGACCCGATTGAGTATCAGTATGATCCTGTACAGCCATGTACTGGAGGCCGGATGGGCCTGGCTGTGGATCATATGAATCCATGTCGGACGTAGGCTGTAGTGCAGATACTACATTGCCTCGTCGACGACCTTTTACTGCCAGAAAAATATTTCTGAACAGTGCAGAGAAGATGTTCTTCCTGCTTTCTGGTTGTTTTTCTGAAAGAAAAAAAAAGAAATACATTTATAGCAAAAAGATTTACCTTAAATATATGCATTGATTTATGTATCATATGTTGCCCTATGGGGGTATTTAAAAAAAAACAAGATCATCAATATTTCATTTGATAAATAATAATAATCAAATAATATTTTTTGGAGTTATTTGATACACTCAATCATATGCTGCATGAATATGCAGTGTTCAGCTCCGTCCTTAATTAATTATTTAGGGCCATATCATACACCCTGCGCAATGCGCGCCACAATTGTTGTTTGCTAGTTTCAGCTTGGCGCAAGAGTAGTTTTGACATTTTGCGCCACGCTGTTTAAATGGCAAATGCATTTGCGCTCATATGTGTGCTATAGGCCTTCTGGTCTAAAAAAGGAGGCGTATAGAGGCACATTGCTGGCGCGTTGCTATTTTGAGAAACTATAATAGATTGTTCAATAGACAATAACAAAGCCAGTCTAAAGTCCAGTGCAGAGCGCGTTAGTTATGCGCCTCACTTACACAATGCTTAATACAGACAGGATGTACAGCAATATGCAAACATGTGAAAAAGAATTCAAATATTAAGGATATATATAGAATATAATAAGGATATATAGGATATAAATATAAAAGATTAAATATTACAAAACATATTATTTTCTAGCCTACATAAATATAATCTTATATAATCTTCATCTCGAGGGGCGTTTTCAGTTTATTCATAACAATTTGCTTTTGTGTAATGTTTTTATTATTAGCAGTATTATTTATTATATGCATAATTATATTTGTTTTTATTAAAAACAAGCTTAGATTTGCCCACCTGTCAGGTTTTAGACCATATGACCATATGTGTATTAGGATATAATTCAGTTTTTTTAACACACTTCGTTATTATTGTTCATTTATTCGTTTGCTGGAAATTAAAACTGAATTTAGAAATAGTTTTGAAACAAATCTTTGCGCTTAACAAACGGAATTAATTATTTATAGGCTAGTGGATGTCTGTGTGTACAAGAAGTTTCTCTATCCACCAGAGTGAAAGTGAAAATATTTAATGAGGAGGCTCATCTCTCATTCTCGCGCTGTAGATGCTCTGTTTAACTGTTTTTTTTTTTTTTGCTAGTGAAATGCTCAGTTTTTCCACTTACAAAATCCGTCAGGTAAATAGCAAATGGAGACACACTCACTACTTGCTAAGTGTGATCTGTTTATTTAACAAAAAATAAAAACAAAAAATACAATCTAAATTTATCCATTTACTAAAGAGCAAGCAGGTTTATTTTGGAATAAAGATTTCAATAAATCTGTGATAAAAGATTAAATGAATTTAAAAACGACACTAACACAGATTCTGTACTCCAAACCAACACATGTACGTACATAATAATATGGACGTATATTACATTACCCTGAATTTTACATTACCCTATTTCATAGTGAAATAAACCCTAGAAATGTTTTTAAACTATCTGAAAATACAATATGAGAATTCACCACACAATTACTGGAGATGGGCGCTAATTGTACTGAAAATATGCAAAAATTGTACCTGCTGAGTTGTTCTCCATTGCTGTACAGTTGGGGAGAGTACTCGTGCTGAGAATAAATCGCTGTGAATCGCAAATTGTCATGAATGAAGATTCAGAGTTCATTGAAACGCAAAAGTTGTCAATTTCACCAATTCTTTCATTAAACAAGTCACAAATGCTGCAAGTGAAGTAAGAACGCTGAATGTATTCTGCGCAGTGACGTTTTTAGAATTCGTTCGAATTCTGTCTTAAAGGTACAGTACCATTTTTAAATACGCTGTTAACAGTGGCTTTAACCGAACACAAATCACACTTGTATTCAGTCAGGGACATATGATGTGATAGTAATTTGTATGATATATATATATATATATATATATATATACTACACTAAATTTTGAGGTAGGATTTTAAAATCTTTTAAAATAAGCTTATCCTGCTCACCAAGACTGCATTTATTTAATCAAAAAATACAAAACAAATTGTGAAATGTTATAGCATTATAAAATGACTTTTTTTTTCAAAGTAGTTTATCATTTAATTTAATAATTTATTCCAATGATTTTAATGATGAATTGTTAGCTTCATTATTCCAGTCTTCAGTCATATAATCCTTCAGAAATCACTCTACCCTGAATTATTATTATTATTATTATTATTATTATTATTATTATTATTATTATAATTATTATTATTATTATTAATGGAAATAGTAATAAAAGCAACAATGACTGGAGTAATAATTTCATTTGAAACTACATATAATAATTAATAAATAAATAATATTTAACAATTTAATATTTTTACATTTCATAAATGCTGCCTTGATGAACAGAATACTAAAAAAAACATGAAAAAAACCTGACTTCAAACTTTTGAGCAGTAGTGTATATATTTACATAAACATAAATCACGTGACACATATTGGTTAGCCTATATAATTTAATAAAGAAATGAATTAAAAAGTGTCTGTTTAAAATAATACAGTAGCTGTAGGACTGATATTGGTCAGCTAAAACCTGAAGCAATGATAGGTGCATTTGTAATATTTATAAGATAGATAGTATTGTCAGTGCACTGAAAAAAAATGTTCTGCTTCATTTACATTCATGTAATGATTTTTGTTTTGCATTACATAGATAAAACAGAACTTGTAGAACTTAATTTAAATGACTGTTGAAATGGAATTTGTACTTTTTTGTACTTGTATTGAAACTGAGTTTTTCTATTTCTCTCATTATTTTGTGTATGATCCACATAACCCAAAAAGTTATGCACTTGCATTTTGTATTGAAATCAACTTAGTTTTTAAATTTCTATATTACAAATTTCAAGAGGCAGTAGACTTCTTGTTAAATATGTATATCTATAAAATATTGCATAAAGCTGACAATTTGGCATTTGATTAAATACAAAATAAAAGACAGGTTACATGAAAGTCGGCAGTTTTTATTGTCTTAATAATCTCGAAAAAATTGTCTAAAAAATGTTTGTAAAAATGTACTGTAGAGCTCTTTTTATACCAGGGGTTCTCAAACTTTTTAGCCCACGACCCCTGAAATAACAATGCCAGTGACTCGCGACCCCCAAATTCCTCAGAGGTGGTTATAGATATGCAAATATTGCACACACAACAATAGGCCTATATAAACACAAGCCAATTGACAACACAAAAAAGAGCAACAGTCTAACAACCATAGGCTATAATTTATATATTAATTTATTAATATGTTTAATTTAATATTAACCTCACCTAATGAGACTGATGGGCACAATGTTTGCAGCACAGGTCTAATTTTGGAGACCGCCACTCAGAGATCATCCTCAATGTTCAGTCGTGTGCTGTATTAAAGGTGTCACAAAGTTTAAGCTGGTGCTATAAAATCAATCTGCAGCTGACACTATTGCTGTTTTGTTAATCTACAGTAAACAAACTAATCCTGTGCAAAATATAATTTAAAGGCTGATGGCTTTTCATTTGCATGTTCTTGTTTTTTACTATTGAAAACTACCATTTTTACCTTTGTGGGTTATGGTTAATTTATGATAATTCTAATAGTTTCATCAAATTTATATAACTTTTGAAAACCATCAAGCGACCCCCTTTCATTGTCCCGTAACCCCCACTTTGGGAACCCCTGTTCTCTATACAATAATGTTTGTTTTTCAATCCCTTAACTGTATCTAAAACAGTAATATAAGCATTAAAAACAAGCAGCTCACAAATCCCAAAGTGAAATATTCAGCAGTTTAATAAAATTAAAAAACATTCATTGTGCAAAACAAATCAGCAGTCAGGATTTCTTCACAAGCACATCGACAGACACGCAAGTATGGTTAAAATATGAGAATGTATTAGTCCTGTTTTAATAATGTGCTTTTGGAGAACCTGGAGAATTTGAAGAGGAAAACTTAACCAAAGACACCCAGCTAAATCCCACTACCATCCACAATGTCTGTATGGCTTTACGACCTGTAAGCTCACCTTCAGATCGTGGACTTTGGAGGAGATGTTCTTGATAACATGCTTGAGCTCAAAGAAGATCTTTTGAAAGTCCTCAATGGTGTATTGAAGTTTCTTTGGATCGCTTTCTTCAAATGCATAATTGGGGCCCATGAGGTAGGTGCAATCTGCAAAACTGGATTTTCCAAAGGAGGTTCTGTGTCCTCTGGCTATTCCAGCTTTCTGTGACCTCCAGCTTTGCTGGCCACAAAGATGTTGAGAACAAGTGATCTGAGGACCTCTTGAATGGTTGTAAAATCCTCAGCATCATAAACCTGTGAAGTATACCTGAAAGAATGCAAACTCATTTTTATTTGCTCCTGTGAAGAATTCACATAGTTTGCACTCCCTCTGAAGAGAAATCTGGGAATTTTGGGTAGCTAGTTTTAATCTTTATACGCATATCCCAAAGTCGCTGGAAATATGCACAGTGTTGTTAGGATCTGGTTGGGAATATGTGGTTGCTCTGTCAGTTTGTGTAGTGTTGTGATTAGAGCCAAGAAACTCACTTTATAACAATAATTTTATCATTTACAAAAATATTTATTCACACACACAATATTTTACAACTTTACAATAACATTTGATCAGTTAATGTTAGTTAAGGTATTGGGATGGGATGCTTCATAAAAAACAAACAAACAAAAAAAACAACAACATTTGGTTCTCTTATCACAGTTGTTAGTTCATGTGAACAAAACGTGGAGTCACAAAAAACTAGGGTCCTTAAAATGTGGTCCTAGAAATGCAATCCTGAATCTGCAGCCTCTCCAGTTGTGCAGGACCCTACTACTTTGAGAGCGTTGGCTCACACATGCGCAGAAGGCTCCCTCTTTCCCTATAATAAATTTCTTTGATTAAATTCAGCTGATGATACATATATTTGAAGTATAATATATATTTAAAGTGAAAATTGTGTCTGATCTATTAAGCGGCTGAATAAATATAAAATCTACAGACCAGACCAAACAATATAGGACAAAATAAAACTGTCTTATTTCCTGCTTTTTCAGGGGTCACCACAGCGGAATGAACCACCAATT